>NC_087088.1:1665151-1968181 GCF_963855985.1 Ostrinia nubilalis | reverse complement strand
AGCTTGATTGCGCGACATACCTACATTGATTACAAGAATATTGCTTCGAAATAAATAAGTAATTACAAATAAGTCTTTCTTACTCCGCAATCAGCTGTTTCAATATTTTTAATGGAACCATTTTGCAATGTTGTTTCCGTAAGGAAAGTTGTATTGTGGCTTCCTTTTAGGGTTAATCGGGGTGTTACTGACATTGATTAACCTCATTTTACGTAACTGCTGTTCCCAATTTATTAAACAGAAAGTTCAGTAGGTCCTTGGTAGTACATAAAAAGATAAAAGTAAGTACATAGGTACTTACCTAAGTTTTACTGCATACTACAACAAAAGGCTAGGTTGCACAATCTTAATTTAATTTAAAAAATGTCAATTAACCGTCAAATCCATACAAAAACATCGGTTACCGTTATAGTTATGGTTAAAGTTAGTTGGCACTACTCAGCCTAAATATTGCAAATCCAAGGATACTGTCGTTGCTTATGCTTCTTTTTACATATTAGGTACTTATTTAGAGTGAATGTTTACCAATAATTTATAAATTATTCTAGAATAACACTTTTTATTTAACGTAAGTTTAGAAAGTATTGTTCTCTTCGTTGCGTAGACTAGTAAATAAATATAAAATGTCATGTCCTACGTAACTAGCATCGGGTCTCTACTGAAAATGAATTTCCACGCGTAATATAGTTGCGCAGCTAGTACAATAAAGATTATTTAATCTTGCAATCAAATGAATATCAAAGAATCAAACGCCTCGAGCTATAAATTTCGCAACAATTTTAATGAGATGTAAAGTCGAATTTCGACTATCGTGCATGTTTCTGTAACGAATCTAAAGGTGAGTATAGACTACAGCATTTGCTTGTAACAGAACAACGAGCCGCTCTATAAAATATTTTAGTGTCAGTGTCACGCTTTTACGAATCAAACGTCGTATATTTTTCCTGTACCTATTGTACTATTCGTAAGAACGTTACATTACAGAAATATGCTTTAGTCTATTATGGCCAAGAGGTCGACCGTGAAGACGATTTTGGTAGCCCGCGAGAGTTAAATAAACTGAACTTATTTTAAAATGTAGGTATTCGCGCCAATTACACTATCTATCTACCTATAAATATAGGTACTCACACGCTTCGGTCGGTCGTTCGTTCGTTCGTTCGTTTCAGCCGAAAGACGTCCACTGCTGGACAAAGGCCTCCCCCAAGGATTTCCACAAAGACCGGTCCTGCGCCGCTTGCATCCAGGTACTTCCCGCGACCTTCACCAGATCGTCGGTCCACCTAGTGGGAGGCCTGCCCACGCTACGTCTTCCAGCTCGTGGTCGCCACTCAAGAACTTTCCTGCCCCAGCGGCCATCAGCTCTTCGAGCTATGTGCCCCGCCCACTGCCACTTGATTTTAGCGATTCTGCGGTCGGTCGTACCGTGGTAGTATTGTAGCTGCTAAAATGTATTATTTCACTCTTCTAAACTCTACCTTGCAGTCGACCGCAAGAAATATTTTCGAGCATAAGTAGACCTCACAGGTCAAAAGTTTGGCCACCCCTGGTCTAAACTAACCTTAAGCGCAAGCGCAACTCACCGCCTGCAGTGTTGTTGCAACTGACAGGTGTGACGACCTCTTAAATAATATACAAAAGTGTATAATGTACTAATATAGGATTTCTTAACCCATGCATTTGTTAACTTTTGTTTGTTTTAGATGATGGTTACGGCCAAATTACAATGCGTATGTTTTAATTACGTTATCAAATGTATAAAAATTAACATAAACATATAAAGATCTTGCTACGATTTCGATGTAGATCTTGTAATAGCCTCAGAAACTATGTGTTGGGCAAATGACAGACATTGTGATAGATGACGACGCGTGCGCAACTCGCGAGTCTAAATGAAGTAAAGAATGCAAAATCATTTTGATAAGGTGTGTTTCGATCCTCCATATGAAATGACTACTAATAACGTATTATAATAGGCACACCTTATGTATCATCAGTAGATTTTCAATTCTTGTTGTTGTTTATAGGTAAGAGCATTTAAGCTCAGAAAAACTTAATACATTAAGTACTGTGAAATGTTTAATTTTGTTTCTGGTCAGATAACAGTTTTCTTTTCCTGAAGACTAGCATTCACTTCTCTGGTTGAGTTTTATTGGCGGTCAAGCTGAAGATCCTGACTATCCAGAAGTTGAGTATAGCAATGGCAACGAGAAGTGGAAAAATTTACAAAATCTTTTTGCAAGTAATGGATTATCCTTTGCTTGTTGTACTGTAATGTAAAGCTATTTCAGCGTTGGTTTCAACACTTACCTAAGTGTAAGGATATGACTTTATTAATCTTCGATTTGATTGATTAGAATTAGACAATCGTTTCATCCTGTAGGATATTCTACATCACTGCATAGTTATTTAATCGGCCGATTAATTTGCAAGGTTATTTGCTAATTATTGCGCGATCGAAGTTTCTAAACATAAATAATGTTATGTGATTATGCGTAAGAGACGTCTGCTGCAATTATACGGTTCATTAGGTCACGATTTCGATACCCAATTCACTAATTATTGGTTTCGGAACATTTATGTAGAACAAAATAAACAAATTAGCTACATACTTTTAATAAATTAATACTAATAGATTTCTTAGAATTTTTTTATCGATATAGTTTAAAAGATTGAACCAAGTTACTTAATATTATAAAAGTGAAAGTTTGCGAGGATGGATGTTCATGAAAAACTACTAAATTTCACGCAGGTGAAACTATTAATTCAAATTTATTATTAAACTTATTTATTTAATTGTTAATTCAACGCATTTGGTAGTAGACAAATTACTTATATGTTATGTGGTATAAAACTATTTATTGCAAATCCAAAGTAATCACAGTTTCACGGTGCATTGAGTACAAAACAGTGATATACTTAATCGTGGTTAAATCTGTCACTTTACCAGCTCACTGTGTTAACACGTCACATCAATGATAACTAGCGGATTAGATTTTGTGAGATGATATTAATAGTCAAGTGGTAATTTTAAACCAAGTAACTAAGATAAGTATAGATCAAAACATTTTACACGCATGCAATTTTTTTTTGAGCAGACGTTTGTTTACGATGAGCGAGCACTACCACTTTTTACACAAGGAATTTAATGAATCTAAAGAAAATACGAAGAAGAAAAGTCACTAAAGTAATTTGTCTAGATAGAATAAGACGTTAATTTTGACTCTACCATGGTCGTAAGATGTGGGATAGTGCTTAGAAGAATCACTTAATGCAAAAAAACTCAGTCATCATTGTCCGTTTTCTTTAAATACTTATCTATCCATTGTTCTACTATGTAAACTACACTTAGAATACATAAAAAAGATATTGTATTAGCTGTTAAACGTTTTCCATCCGATGTGAACCAGATAAAGTGAAGATAGAGATTTCTTGGATGATATCAGAGTGTAGCGTGCAGCCATTCATGCCAGTCTTGCGTACTACTAGACAAGATATTCAGAAAAATACAACGCGGTTACTGAGCATAATTTGAAAGTAAACAAAATGTGGACGTTAATAATGATAACGTTTTATCAATATTATTTAAGTTTATTAGTTTTATTTTATGAAATCTACCTTTACTTCCGTTTAAAATTTCTTAGCGAATAGAGTCGCTTCCCAACCTAAATTTTAAATAAACAACATGAAAAAATCGGACTGCCTAAGACGGGAGTCGAACCCACGACCTTCCTTGTCAGATGTTGTCGGCCGTTTGGTGTAGTGGTTCAGAACGGCCTACTATGCCGAGAGATCCCGGGTTCGATTCCCGGTCGGGCAGAAATTGAAATGATGAATTTTAATTTCTGTGACGGGTCTGGGTGTTTTCTATGTATGATATGTATGTATTTACAAAAAAAAAGTATTTAAGTATGTTTATATCCGTTACCTAGTACCCATAGTACAAGCTTCGCTTAGTTTAGCTTTGCTTACTGCTCTTCCAACTGAGCTACTTAGACACGGGATGAACCTGTCGAAATTCCATGTCGGAAGGTCGTGGGTTCGAGTCCCGCCTTAGGCAGTTCGATTTTTCAAGTTGTTCATTTAAAATCCACCTTTACTTTGTCGATTGTCCTAACTTTTCGGGTCTCAGGGCACATTTGCACCTCGATCGCAATCAAATAAATAGTCTGTTGATACTAAGAGCTATATTTCCGATCAACACAGCCTGTCTAGTACTGCATAGAAGTGCTTCATCAACAATCATTAGGCAGGAGCAAACGACAATTCATCACGAACAATGAAACTAGCCAATTACAGGCCTTGAAATTACACATTACTTACACTTAATTAAAGCTTTGATAAATTCGCTTTTCGCATTGTTTACTTAGCAATTTAGAAGGAAAAAGTATTTTCTTTAATGCAATAATTTCAGCATTATATTCGGATAATTAAGTTTCGTGTTTGAGTTTTAACGAAGATACGGTACTATTGAAAGTATCTTCGAAAAGGCATTGACTTTAGTATTTAATATCTACTTAGTACCTATGTACTTACTTGTATTTAAAGTTTTTACTATTTATATTTTAAAAGAATATAATAGTGAAAGTCACAATATTGTCATTCGATTCGATTTTCATATTCGTGATTTCGTAATTGAATTTATTTAAATAGCATGTAATAATCTCATATAATAGGAAAGTATCCTTTTGTTAATAAATCCTGAACGAACTATATAGGAAACAGTGTCAGGACAAAGCTATCTGAATAATTTATTGAAGGCAGTTAAACTCTTTAATTAAAATCATAACTCAAGACGTAACGAATGTCACATAGATTTCCAGGATACGAAGCAGCTTCACTTTATGTAAGGTGACCATGAAAACCTGAAATAAGTATGGAACTTTATAACTCCAAGGTCGGACTAACAAGGGCTATAAAACTTTGCTATTTACTATGTACACACAAATCTTGTAAGCCCTATTTAATCATTGTTTTAGTACCATGATAGTAAGTACAAAACATTTTTTTAAATAATTATTATATCTAAAGTTTCCGGAACGTACATACCGTAAAGCGCAGCGTAGGACGTAAAGGCCACTACCAACGTCCAACTGGCCATTATGGAAATCATTGGGTCAATCACCTATATACAGTAGTGGACGTCCTACGGCTGAAATGATGATGGTGCTATCTAAAGTTTCAGCACTATCAAAACTTATGGCTATCCTACCATAAGGAGTCCTAGATATTATGCGCGTGCGCAGCGCGTGGGAGAGCACGCTGTCAATTAGTTCGCGCGAAAAACGGTCGGCAACCGACTCGCAAACGAACAATATCGTAATTGGACGAGTAGAGTCTTGAGTATAGCGGGTATTGAAGCGGGTGCATTAAAGAGCAATAGTTTTTTAATGCAAAACAAGGCGTAATCATCAAAATAATTTGAACGCAATCGTATGTGAGATGCGGTCTAGGATGGTTCATACTTCATACGAGTACCTTGAAAATCTAAAGTTATGTAGGTACTCTAAATCACATTCAAAGGTTTGGTGGTGAATTCCCAAGAAAACTAACTAGACCTTTTAGATTTGAAGACGAAAGAAAACATTAGGTAAATATTATAACTGATTTTTGTTTTAAATCTTAACAATACGTATAAAAATAGTTGTTAGTTGGTGTTATGTTAATAATAAGTATTAATAAAACACGCTATTTTGCTCAAGATGACATTTTGAGTAAGTAGTTTTAATTGCAATTTTTTATGTTTATAAACACTTGTTGTTTGAACAACAATCTAAATTATGTTTTCCAATTAAAATTTCGTTGCATTTTTATTTTAAGTAGAAACGGGAATTGGAACCAGAATATTGTAGTCTATTACTTAAATCAAAAATCCGCTTGCCGAAAACAAAAACCAGTTATTATGATGAGCATTTACAAGTGTTCTTTGGGTAGTTTTTGTAGTGATTCAATTTGTTGTTGATTGCTATGGAACCAGTCCTTTAGGGCTAGGGTTGGTACTTAACAACAGCACTTGTCAAACGTTTGTCTCGGAGCGCTGGTAGGGCAAAAAATTAATGAGACATGTAAACGCTCCTTATAGCATTTGACGAATTGTAAGAACTAATTTAATTAGTCTAAACAAATAGAATATTTTGATATTGATTTTGACTGTGACAAGCGTATGTTAATAAATAAAAATGTCTATTTATAGAATACTTGTGGAAAAAATCTTTACAGCTCTTTGCGTTCTATTAACTGAATCTCTTTTATATTAGTAATATTAAGTAATTACCTATTGCCATGCGACAAAGCTTGTGTCGAAAAATCATCAAAATACGAGCTACTAAAAATACATTTCTAAAAAACAGTCCTTCATGTTTTGTTCACTAATGCAATAACTAACGAAAAAAATGTAATACTGCATATAAGGCGTAATTAATAATACTTTTATTTATTAATGTTCAGCACATATGACGCGAAGAGTAGGATTTAAAACTATTGGACATTTCTTTTGACGAAACGAAACAGAAGTAGCGAGTACCTAATCTATAAATATTAATTGAATTACAAATAACATAACACAATGATAAAACTTACCCTTAACTACCTTAATATAAATTACTAAAACTATAACAAAACTTTCCTCTGACCAAACTATGCACTTATTACACATCTTACACAGAGTCATACTAGTTTACTAACTAAAATAAAATAAAAATAAAATATATTTCTTTGGAACAAGTATAACTTGTATTACATAAACATGAAGACACCCTGTAGGTACGTTGCAAAAAAATAACTAGCGGAACGCTCGACCCGAGTCGACGTAGTATCGCGTCGTGCGACTCACCTCCAGCTGGCAAATTTATTGATACCTACCGCCTTCCTATAATATTAATTTTTATACCTACTTATAAGCTATTGCGATGAATGTGCAATGTCACAACAAACATTTTTATGTTTAGTGATATAAGAAATGTTAGATTATAAGCCTAACCTTGTAATTAAATTAAATAAATAAAATAAATAAATAAGTAAGTTGCTTCTAAAACATTTCTTTATATATTTATTTGACAATTGTACCACCAATACCAAATAAATTAATACTTGTAAGTAATTTAATGTAAAAAAGAGTTAAAACCACAAACTTGCTGTTAACTTAGTGTTGACAACCCTATTTATGTCGGGGCGAAGTACAAGGCAAACGATATAATTACACTCAAGTAATACAACTAAGTACCCACTTGCTCGATAAGGAATATTATTTTGTGGAACCGTCTTTCGTCATGTCGAGCAATAATGCCGTCATCATTTTAAACAGGTATTTACGGTAATGTTTAGGTCCGATTTAACTGATTGAAGGTTCACATTAACTGTTGATTTACACGTCAACAGTTAGCTAAATGTTTCTTTTGGTTAATTTTGTTATTTGTTTAATGACAGTTTAGTTTTCCTCTGAGACTTACTATACTGCTTGGGTGTTTTTATTATTACAAGCTTTATATTGACTTCACTTGTTAGTAGGTATGTGTGGGACAAATCTTGCAACTGAATTTAAGACCACTTCTCCTCAACCGATTGGACTGAAATTTGGCATACTTATGTAAGTACGATGACAATGCAATGTTATGGTACCATTGAGCTGGTCTGATGATGGAGTCAGGAGGTGGCCATAGGAACTCCTAAACGAAACGGCGGAACCTCATCGAGTTTGGGTTCGTTGGATTTGTCTTTTTGAGCACTTTAGTGCTAGATGATCTCCAGGGCTCTGAGATTGAAAGTGTAAAATAAAATTATCTATAATAAAAAAAAAACTTTTTTAAAACAAGCTTTATTCTGAAATGCAGTTGTACTAAAATGAAAAAAATAATTGTATGCTAGGTTCAAATTAATAATTTCGAAAGCTTGTAGCGCAAACAGAAAAAAAGAGGAATAAATTCCATGCGCGCTTGTTTTAAAAAAGTTTTTTTTTTATTATAATTTTTTAGACTTTAAACGGTAGATCCTGGCAACATAGGACTTGCGAGCAATAGGTGTAGATATTAATCAATTCATGAATATTATAGCATATTATGTGGGTACTTGTAAGCTGAAGGCTTAGTGTGAGTTTACCTCAAACGTCGTCACTAGTGAGCATGTTAAAAAAATATATGAAAAATTCACTTCTTGAAAGTTTCCGCTAGGGGCGCTGTACAATCCATCATACATTTAATGACATTTTTTAAGCTCACTAGTGACGACGTTTGATGTAAACTCCCACTAAGCTCTCTGAAGGTAGAGTTTAAGGGGTCCGTAAATAAAAAAAATCGTAGGGAGGGAATCGCCGTAACAAAATTGGAAATTGATGCTCTAGTTAACTAGTGCTACAAAATAACTGCATTGTACGAGTATGTGCTACAAAATAAATCACAATAACTCGCTATTATTCGTATTGCGAGGCTCTACAAAACTGTAAAGCATATATTTTTTTTTATTAAAAATGACAATATTAGTTACGACTGCGCTTAGGCTACCAAATCAATGTTTTCTTCGTATAGACGACGAAAATGAATGTGAATCTAATACAGGTACAATAAATAAAGACTGAAAGCAGATTAATTCTACTAGCAACATTATTTCTCTAATTCAATACGGACTCCGGTTCGGTTTCATTGAGTGGATTATTTTGTTTATACATAGAGTACTTTTTTTGAGCACCTAAAATATTAAAGTGAAAAGCCTTATTGTAGCCTTGAAGTAGGTTATTTTATGTATTCACTGTATCTTATCTTAAAAATCTCTTATCTTACTGAAATAAAAATAATTCATGAAAATAGCAAACAGTATTAGATAACTGTATTACGTTGGATATTTAACTATTCGATAAGTATCTACTTATTACCTTACTTGTTTAATAGTTTATTAGATGGTTAAACCAATGTTGGTACAGTACCATGTCTCTATTTGGTGTTAGTAAACAACCTCAAGGTTTGACGTCACGCGTGTGTTCGTAGAGCCTTAGATAAGTGTTGCTATCATAATATGCTTTAAGCATCAATAGTGGCAATATAAGCTATATGATAAATATCGGGCACATAATTTCAATATAATTTAGAAATTAGGAAGACATGCCCGTTTTCACCATCAATCCCTAATTTTTAAGTGACCCCTATGGTAACACTTAACAGGAATTTTGTTTTCAAAGGGGTCACTTACTAATTTATTTACAAATAATTAAAATAAACAGATATTTTTGCAACAAACGCAAACATAACAAATAAAAAATACGTTACTTGAACAATTAATTAATAGTGATATTAAGATATTATTATTTGAAAGACAAAACTTTCGCCTCTAAGTTATTAGAACTTCAGATAATTAATTATTAATTAAATATAAGAGCAACCATTTGTAAAATCATAATTTATGTTCTGTATTGTAATTTGTATGCCTGAACAGTTGGGCCTGAAATTTTACATTACATAGAGTTAGTTTTATAATCCCCACTTATAAATGCGAAAGTAACTCTGTCTGTCTGTGTGGCTTTCACGCCTAAACCACTAAACCGATTTGATGAAATTTGGCATAGAGATAGTTTGAGTCCCGGGAAAGGACATAGGATAGTTTTTATCCCGGTTTTTGAAACAGGGACGCGCGCGATAAAGTTTTTCTGTAACGGACAAAATTTCACGCGGGCGAAGCCGCGGGCGGAAAGCTAGTATTAAAATACTTATCCAAAAAGTAGGTAAACACGAGTAGCAATATTTTTAACAGGCACGATTAAGGAAAATTACAGTTATTTCATAATTCGTGTAAAATGTGTTAAGATTAAGACACTTATAACGTTATGTCACAGAATATTATAACTCATTTAAAGATATTTCATTGCCCGTAAGTAAGTATGGATGTAACATTTCACGCTTGGCTACAAAAACCATCCACTTAGCAACGGCCATGTTTTATCGTAAAAACTTTATGATTCTTATTAAATTAATTATGATATTGCGTCAATGTTCTACAAAAAAAAAATACAAAATAAATTAAAATAAATAGGGAAATTGTTTGACGTACTCAGAAGATTTTGTACGTTACGAATATATGAATATTTTACTGAAAACAATGTTCAACGTGCAAGAATATTAATAACATGAAAAACAAAAGGTGTCTGCCTCTGACTGTGCATTCACGAGAATAATAAACTTTTTTTTAATTTTTCACCTTTTTGAAACTATTGAAGGTTCTTCCTATATCTATCCTCCAATACTTGTTGTGAATCCGACTATCCATGATTTCAGATTAGGTATTTTGTTTATCTTTCTTAACTTATTCTACTTTGACCAACTCCCATAGGTACCTACTCGAAAATTTTCCGAAAATTCCAATGTTGTCCCGAAATGGTGGTAGAGCAAGCTATATTTGGGACGTGTATAAGTGCCCTGGAAAGGGCCTATGTACCTACTGAATAAACTATTTGAATTTGAAAATTAATAGAGCATTTTAGAGCGTTTTTCAGCAATGAGGATTTCGTACTCATAGCCAATACTTAGGTAATTAATAAAAAGCACAATCTGCCACGCAAGTGAGAGTCTGAGGCAAGTTCTGTTAGTGTATTAGAATTAAACGGTAAATAAAGAAGAAAGAAAGAAAGAAACGTTATTTTTTGAATGGGCCACCGTGTACCGGATCGTCTAGACGAGTTTCTCAGCGTCGTTACGCTGCCCACTGAAGCGTACCGGCATCTCGGTACGCACAAAATAAATCCATTACTGTACTGCAATTTACGGGACAATTAAACTAATCATGTTCTAATCTGTATCTATATACCTATTTACTGATTAATCACGGAAACTATAACACTTACGAACTTAAAATTTGGCAGGTAGGTTTTACGAAACTCGGGTGGAGTTTCGTAAAAGGGAGTAAAACGGGGTCCATGCATACAGAATCCACGCATACAGTTATACAATAAACTGCGTTATTTGTGACAATGAAAAGCACGACGAAATAATTTCAGCAATTAAGTTTTAAAACGAATTATTTTAGGTACATATTAATAATAAAGGCGTTATATAGGAAACGTCTAAAAAAGAAAGCGTTCCACACGCTTCCGGATAAACGTTTTGCAATCTTACAAATAAAATGTAATTAAACTTTAATTGTAACAGTCTACCGATGGATAAATAATGTATTCAAGCAATTAAATCTGTTTGCATGCGAACATTAGAACATATCCTGCAAATAGAGCACTGCCAGCTTCTTTGAGGCTTTATAGTTTTTTGATTGAAGTTTACATGACTACGCGAGTAATTAAAAGCAAAATGTTTGAGTCAAAGAAAAGAATACAAGTTAACCGTTTAAAATTGATTACTTAGGCTGAGTAACTCCACCTAACTTTAACGGTAACCGGTGTATTTTGTATGGAGTGTGACAGATTTTTGACGCTTGTTAAAGTCAAAGTAAGATGGTGTTACCCAGCCTTAGTTGTTGCGATTTTGCAACCAAGGTCCATACCATTCGAGAAAGTATAAAGAAGTCTCTGCTAATTAGTTTCAAAATGGCAATAAACAATACCTACGTGAGTTATTTATGTACAGTAATCGTGTGATAAGGGATATAAGAGCGGGTTATCGCGGTTCACACTGATAACGCTCTAATAGGGTGTCTGTGATGGACGACGTCAAATACAGTTAAAATCTTTAAAAGGCAAGAAAGTAAATAAATAAGTACAAAGAAAAAAATATTGTTTGATGGGTCACGTACAATCCCTGGCGCCCAACGTGTTAATTATAAAATAAAATTTATTTATTTCAGACTGAGTCCATTAAATTCGAATAATAATTATGATAAATTAGTTTTTTTTCTGTTAGTATAAAGTCCCAAGCGAATAAATAAGAATTTTAACTAACAATAATGTCAAATGACAAAAGTTGCTAGAAATATCTACAGTCGTTATTTTTTGTCAAGATTGTAATTTTTGAATCTCAAAAATCTTAATTAGCTACCGTTTAACTTTGAATGTATATTAATTAAATTTATTACTGACCCGCCCTATATTTTTAAACTAGCGACCCGCCCCGGCCTCGCACGGGTGCTAAGTATACAATATAAATCTTCCTCTTGAATCACTATGTAATACAAAAAACCGCATCAAAATCCGTTGCGTAGTTTTAAAGATCAAATACATAGGGACAGACATCGGAAAGCGACTTTATTTTGTACTATTTACGTACATGTATGCAGTGATTCACTGAAAAACAAAACTAATGAAAGTACAACGTCGTTTTGTATCTTTTAATGTTGATTTCTTTCAATATTAGTTTTTTTTAGATATCACTTTGTGGATGCGTGGTTATTAGGTAATTATTTTGGGTTAAAAACAATTTTGTAATTAACTTTATTGTGACAATTTAGGCATCGAAGTTACAAAAAGTTGACACGTGTTTTGTTATTTTCACGTATTTTTTTTTGTTTATTGGTTACACGACAACAATTTAATGCTTTCTATTTCTTTGGCGATATTTTCACAAAAAGTAACAGTTTGTGTATTAATACTGGTGAAAAAGAACTGTGTGACTGATTTAATATCAATCATATCATAAGTATTAATATCAATATTCAAATGGTTGGTTTAATTACTAATTTGTATGAGTTGTATGGGACTGTTATACATACACGTCGAAGGTTAAACGTACGTGTTCACCTTCAAATAGCATGAAGTTAAGATAAGATAAAAATAGTATCATTTTTGGAGATTTTAAGTACATAATAGTTACTTACTTATATTCTATGTCTAGTGTTTTAACTAAAACAACGCTAAATAAGTAACTCAAACATGTTAAAAACGCTTCCGTTCTATTGTTATTTTATAACTTTTTACATTGAATTTACGATATACGAGTACATTGTATTTTACACTTCCGATGTGATTTTATCGTTGACAAAGTCTTAAGGTTAGTGCCATTGAAAACATTTTAAAGAATACCTAATTATCATAATGACTCACTCGCAGAATACCTAGACTAGGAAAAACAAACATATTTTTCAGTGATCAGGGTTACATTATGTAAAATTATTCTTGAGGGCAAAGGTGGATCTAAGTCCAACTACCGAAAGATGCTAGTTAATGAACCAAAATATAATTTAGCCTTACACTGATAAATATTTTCTACCTTATCTACAAGATAGCCTTGAAGTATCTATGGTTATAATGTCTAATTATATACATACTCATATCGTAACCCTGTCATTAGATACAGCAGATTACTTTTTCCTTTGGAAAGCACTCGTGTACTGTCGATTTTCTTTTAACTCGATATAAATTTTCTGTGTTCGTAATAATTTTTCATATTATTGATTGAGCACTAACAATAAAATTGTCAATGGCCCAAACGCTGATAGGGTTGCTATAAAAGTAAAGCATTTTAATTAATTAATTGTAAAAGTATGTAGGCATCAATTTTGAAATGAAAAACTTTATTTATGTAAGTAATAAAAGTTACAACGATTTTAAAAGAAGTTAATTAAAAATAGGAACATTTTTATTTTTATGAGTTTTTCAACCAAAAAAAACTGTCTCATCTTCAATAAGAATTTATGCCATTTAAAACGGATAAATTGTGTTTGTTTTAATCTTTCAATTTCAATCCTTCATCGAACTTCTGAAGGTATGCTATAACTAAGTATGGACACATCAAAATATTACTTTAGGTGAGCAAGTGAAAGAAAATATGACCCAGTGGCACACACTGGTTATGTTTCAGAAAGGTTTAATAGTCACGCTTGGGCGACAAGAGATCAGAGATTGATGCAGACGCAGGCGCAATACAAGCCGGTAGCAACTGCTAGGGCTGTCAAAACGAGCCGTAATAAAGATACTATTTATGTCCTAGGGCATTCCAGTAAGATGGAGTACGATATGCAATGTATGACTGCTGTGCAGGCTATATACGATTAGCAGCCGAAAAAAATTTAACGTGTAACGCCTATTATTTAAGATAGCACTTAACCTATTAAGTATATAAGCATGTAAAATATTGTCTAATAAATAAATAATAGCTGCGGACTGGACCAGATAACGTGCATTGGAGGACGCGTATGTAGAGACTTCAGTAGCTACTTCATTTATTCTTTGAAAATCATTAACGTTACTCACTTAATTTTTGTTGGTGTTCAGGCCAAGTTAAAGAAAACGTTTTTTTATTGCAAAACCAGTCGTAATAAAGATACTATTTATGTCCTAGGGCATTGCAGTAAGATGGAGTAAGATATACACTGTATGACTGCCCATTATTCAGTGCTACTGTACAGGCTATATACAGGGCCGGATTAACCATCTCGGGGCCCCTAGGCACAGCTCATTTCGGGCCCCCCCTTTTTTTAAGAAATGCTTTGCGCACCGTCACCACTGCCGGGGGACAGGGTGGTGTATGGGACTCCCGGCGCCCTAAAAAGGGCGCTGCTCCGTCCTGAAAAGGACGGGGTATATCCCGCGGCGTTCCGTCATCGCGCAAGTGGGGGTGTCACGAGTATCCGGCCGTAGCCTTAGACTTCCGCGACACCACCGGCGACAGCTCGCCAACACGGCGGCGGACCCTACACGCCCCCCTTGTGGGGGTCCGACGGGAATGACCCGAAACGCCAAGCCGTTCCCGTCAGACGGAGGTGACAAGGGTGGCCCCGCACCCCCGGCCTGCTGGCCGCCACCTGGGGGCAGAGTAGAACGGTCGTACTACCGCCTTCTCCACCAAGGGGGTGCGGACTGCGGAGTGATGAGGCGAGAGGATCCTTCTGAAGGATGACCTCTTTGCAAAAGGAGGCGACCGCCATCCAGCATCCTCCACTTCCCAGCATGTCGTTGACCAAGCTCAGAAGCGAAAGATCCCGGCCCACGACCGCAGTGAGGACACGGCGCTGCTCCTCCCAGCCTGTGCAGACCGCGAGGGTGTGCTGCACCGTGTCATCCACCGCGCCGCATTTGTGGCATAACGGGGATTCCTCTCGCCCGATCCTATGCAGGTAAAAGACCAATGGCGTCCAGTGTGCGGCGGCCAAACTGCGCGCGAGTCATGTCTTCCTTCCAGCGGTCGATCATGATTTCGCGCTCTTCCTGCCTGATGGCGCCGCGCCGCTCCGGGGCCGGGCGCTTTCCACGCACCTTCTGGTCTGCCATCCAGTGATAGATGATAGACAAGACCCCAGCTTCTAGCTCCCAAGGTGTATCAGTGAGGACGCACGCTGCAGCGTGCCCTGCCCTGTTATTGAGTGCGTCCGCCCAGATTGGGGCGCCATAATATAGCGCCATGCTCCTCAGAACGCCGGCATAAAGTCGACGACACCTCGTTGGTGGCCCTCCCAAATTCGGGAGGAGCCAACTCAGTGCGCCGGCTACCTTGAGGAGGCGTGGCGCTAGCCCGTTGAAGTGCGGGCTAAAATGCCACCTCCCGTCAAGCGTGAGGCCCAGATATTTCATCTGGCCTTTGACGTCAATCCTAACGTCCTCAACCACAATGTGGGCGTCGGGAGGAGCGCGCTGGCGAGGCCCCAGAAAGAAGAGGGCCTCAGTCTTCTCCAGCGCGACTTTCAGGCCGAGGCGTCGTATTCTGCGAGCGACTAATGTGCCGCCGGCTGACGCCAGCCGTGCCGCGGCCCCAAATGTCTTCCCCCGGGCAGTGACCAGAGTGTCATCCGCATAGCATATGACACTCATGCCCTCGAGAAGGACGCCCCGGAGGAGCCAGTTGAAGCCTAGGTTCCACAAGAGTGGACCGATCACGGAACCCTGCGAAACCCCGCTGGCTACGCCGCGCCGTTTGAGCTGGCTATACAGGACTTCGCGGTCCCGTAAGTCATCGGCCAGCAGCGCTCGAAGGTACTGAGGCAATCTGTGATTTTGAAGTGCCTAGAGTATGGTCTTAGATTAATAAAACCTAGATAGATAGTCAGTGCACGAAAGGTGAGGCAGTTTTTTAGGGAGCCGGCACGGCTCACCCGTAAACGTCACATGAACTGTCAAAGTGAAAAATTGGTAAACACGTCCGACGAATTTTAATTAATTAAAACGGTTTGTGCTGTGAAAGGGAGTTTAAAATACATAAGAAAAACGAAAGAAAGTGACCAGTGTTACATTTCATAAGTAAGTACTACAATTCGACGAATATTTTGCTTGAATTTGGCTTTCAAAAATTAAATACGGGAATGATACCAGTAACAAGAAAAATTTCCCAATTGTTCGCCGTACAAATACACTTTCTTTTTTATGAAATCGAGACTTTTAAGTCGATTTATCTTATTGTTATTAGGAAGGTACTTTGAATTCAATAAATAAGTAAGTACATGATGCGTTTTGTTTTTGTTAATTATAAAATAATTAAAAACGTATTAAAAATTTCCCTACTTTCGGGAAAATCGCCTTCACTGTCTACACTCCCCAACAAAATTGACACTAATGACATAAGATTTTTGCCTCACTCTTGACGAAGCGTTTGTATGAAGACTATCCATCTAGGTTTTATTAATCTAAGAGTATGGTGGAATGAAGGATGGTATTGAAAGCGTTGGCTATATCGAATGACACAGCCAACACACCCTCACCCCTCTCCCTAGCCTCCGCAGTGAGGCTTTTTAGCCTCTGAAGGGCGTCGACGGTCGACCTGTCATGTAAACCAAAGCAGTAATACCAACGTTACGAAGATGAATTAGGTTCCACAATATCGAAATGTGACGATTGAATGTGTACCTAAAACAAAATAAGGCGAAGTTTTGAGGTGGTTTGAGTTTTGTTGCATAAAAATAATCTTTAACATTTTTTTCCATTTTTTTATCATGAGTGCTGGGCCCCTGGTCATAGTGGGCCCCTAGGCACTGGCCTAAAGTGCCTTATGGATAATACGGCACTGGCTATATACGATTAGCAGCCGAAAATAATTGAATAGCTGCGGACTGGACAAGATAACGTGTATTGGACGACGCGTATGTAGAGACTTCAGTAGTTGGTTCATTTATTCTTTGAAAATCATATTAATGTTACTCACTCAATTTTTGTCGGTGTTTAGGCCAAGTTAAAGAAAACGTTTTTTTATTGCAAAATAGCGTATTACAACGAAATAAGTCGCTACTGTGTTTAGTTTGATATCTGTCGTTTGGACATAAATAAATAAGTCCCTAACAAGAAAGGCAGCGTGCCAGCCCTGCCCACGGCGCGTGCTTGCTCTAGCGCACTTTCTTACGTTGAATTCTTTCTCACTTATTCACTAATTTTCTCACGAGCGTTGGCGCTAGTTTCGTCGGCGAAAGGTCTTTCTAATATCTAATCCATCTCGGATTGATAAATGACAACGTATTGTCTAGTTACAGATTATGATTATTACCTTACTTTCGTGTTCGTTGTATAATGAATGATTTACGTTTGTGTGTTGTGGGTATTTTACTTAGTCATGACTTATAAAAGTTTGAAGCACGAGGAAGGTTTTTTTTATCGATTGTGATAAAAACTACAGTTACTAAAGATTTTGAATTGTTTATAACATATGATGATACAGCTACAGAAAGGCAATATCATTTTAGATCGATAGAAGAAGATCGTATTACATCGATAGATTTATTGCACACCACACTAAACTGAAAAATGAAATTCAAAATTGAAACGGAACATTTTAAGCGGTTTTAGCGTTTGGCAGCGATCTCTTCCAAATATCTCTGGGAAAGAACAGTCGAGATAAAAGGAAAAGGCGGTGTATCATCGTTTAGATCATTGACATAATACCAAAGTCCAATATTAAAATCTATTGGCGACTTTTAGTTCAAAACGTCATTTTAAAATTGTATTCGATTATTTTGCTGTCTGTCCAAAAGCGTCGCAAAACAAAGTTCACACGAAAATTTCAAGCTTACTTAATTGTAGAGTTACCAAGCACTCTGTTATTTCATTAAAAGTCATTATAATGATTCTCACAAACACTTGCCTGTAACGACAGCAGTTAGTGTTGCTCACAATTAAATATCGATGTAACGATAATTTCATAACCTTCAGAATTTTATTTTAACTAGCTATACTGTCAACAGGCACTGATAGCAGCATTATAGATAACACAGATATTATCAAATACAACCTGTTGAGCCATGTACTTAATGGGGAAAAATATGTTTAGCTTACCTAAATGTAGATAGGTATTGTTGATATTTTAGATTCTGAATTTTTACGCGCGACTTAATAAGTCAAAAATACTGTATTCACAAATATTACTATGAGGTCTCACAGTGCGAATGAACGCACAGGGTGACAAATGAACCAAACACAGCTCTATTGCTGTGCGTTTGATTTGCTGCTTCACTTAAGTAAGCATCGTTTGTGAATACGGGCGAGAGTCTTTTAACAGGAAATACAACATAGCAAAGTATACATGAAAAATCTTCAAGTATCGTGAGATACTTTTGATTAGATATAGAGCGCGCATCTCGACTACCTAAAGTCAAACTTTTTCAATCCATTATTTTGTTTTGTGTACCTAAATAAAAGTGCACAAAAGGTGAACAAATTCGTTAGGCATTGTGCACGGTTCAGCAGTATTTCTAAAAACATTATCGATATACTACATCACTATGCAGACGGTTCTTCAATTGTCGGCTGACGTAAGTCAGGAGTGGCTTTTGCACTTGACCGAAGGTCAACGTGATTTTGCAAAAAGTTAAAAACTTAATGTGGCTTCGTACATGTTACTCTTTTTTAGTTTTTGCGGAAAACGTGTAAGCAAAGGTTAAGAGCAAGTTTTTTCCCAAATTATTTTCACCACTTACGTGTTAACCAATTAGGCGTACTTATTCATATCACTTAGTTATTACGTTATGCATACAACTTATTAACTTGATTTACAAAAACACGGATATGCAGTTGCATGTCTGTCTATCTGTTTCGTTTTCACGGCTGAATGCCAAACGGATGAACCGATTTCAGTAACAAATTGCTATCGAAGTCCTAAAGTTTCATAGATTTTAGCCACGATGACAGGTGAAATAATAGTCTGCGATTCCAGTGCCGTTTAGTCGATCCAATTAAAAATTAGTTTCCATATTCAAATATTTGATTGGATATCGTGTTTTCTAAATTAATCGTTTATTTATAAGCAAGCAAATTATTGCTAATTGTTTCTAATTTATTGTTGATTTCTCTTGAGACTAATAATTAAAACTGAGAAATAGATTATTTAAAATAATATATAATATTTTTATCACAGGCAGACAAGTCAAGTTCATCGATCGAGGGAAATCTTGTTTTTGACTATTATTTCAATTGTCAAAACGAACAATTTAAAAATTATATTAACGCTTAATCATTTTTTCTTTTTTAAACATAATTGTAATAATTTACGGGCCATTTCTTTTAAATGCCAATTGGATCGTTCAAAAAACCAAAACAAGTAATGGTTGTACGAAAACTATACATAAGAAATGTGTTAATATGTCACAATTACCTGCTACTAACAAAATCCAATTATTTTCACGATTAGTGCTTTATTAGAGTAACGAATGTATAATTATTAAACGTGGTTGACTGAAAACACGCGTCATTCGACAGATAACCGCACCTGTTCAAACACAGTAAACCCATACCACATCAAAATGCAATAAACAGTAGAAAAATCACCAACTGGGAAGAATCACAACACTAATGTCAATTTTGACAGCTCTCCTTTTTTGAAACAGCACTGATTCCTTTTCACTACACTGGCGAAAAAGTTCACTTCACGGGAAAAGGCGAGAAAACTGTAAACTGTTTTTTTTTTCACAAAAGTTCACGGCATGACGCAGTGGAAATTGACAATTTCTTTTTAAACAGTTTTTTTTTATTGAAGATTTACGTTCGGAAAGTTTTCGCGATCGCGCGAAAAATTCAGAGCGCTCGGATGCGCGCGCCGCGTGCCGGCTTGGACGAGTCAATGCGTGCGCGCTTACTCTACTGGAAATGGAGGCGGTGACACAATAATCGGGTTTGTTAACCTGCGCTTATGATTTGTTAGGTCATTAATTAGTGAACGTATTTCGGTAGGTCATTACTTAATTTTTGACTTTAGGACAAGTGAAGATTGATAGGAAATCAGCAAAGTGAAATTTACGATGTCGTTCTTACATCGCGTCAACTCTAAAAATAAGCGAACAACTAAAACTCGCGTTGCACCGTCAGTTTGTCATTTTTCTTTTGAAGACAATGCGTAAATTATGCAAATCATAGATCTTAAGATAACGCTAATGGTGTTATTTCTCAAGTTGTCCTCAAAGTAAGGATAATTACTTCGCCATTGTTTTGGAATTACTGCAAAAATAAAAACGATGCCTCGCTTCCAAGTGAGTATCATCAATTGAGTCATCGTGGCAGTCAGATTGCCATTCAAAGATCTAACTGGTATGTTTTTGTACTTAAACATTGTTAATAAAGAACTTAGTAAACACAAGTCTAGGTTGGACTAAAGATTGCTCACATCATGGATAAGATAAATGGATTTAAGTTAATATTAACTTTAGAAGTCACGTGCCTCTACCAATGGCACCTTAATCCCTGTTTAATCCGCCTAACCAGCGTCGGTGCGACCGGCCGCGCGTTTTCACGTACGCGGGACAAATTCATACTATGTATCTATACTCTATCTATACTAATAAATGCGAAAGTAACTCTGTCTGTCTTGCTTTCACGCCTAAACCACTGAACCGATTTTGATGAAAAGCATAGACATAGTTTGAGTCCCGGGAAAGGACATAGGATAGTTTTTATCTCGGTTTTTGAAATTGAGACGCGCGCGGTAAAGTTTTTCTGTGACAGACAAAATTCCACGCGGGCGAAGCCGCGAGCGGAAAGCTAGTGGTAGATAAAGTTTAGTATCGAGAGCACTAATCACTATTTCTCCTAATTGGATATCTTCGGCGCCTCAGTTCGTTAGCAGACTCACAAAATACCGTTCAGATTGTAAGATTTAGCGTGCGTTTTTAATCTGCACCGATATTTGGTAATGTTCAGAATGTGACAAGTCTAGTGAAACAGAAATGAATTTAAACTAGCTCAGTGATAATAATAAATTACTTTCACATAATTTTCTTTTTTGTTTGGGAAATTTCGTATTTCTAATGCACTGATGAAGATATTTTGAAATTAACATTTCTACTAATAGTAGCCATTAAGTTCGCGACACGTCTTTGTTACAATTACCTATTGGAATAAGATTGTGTTGTTTTAGCCACTTTGGGTTTCACGAACGCTGTCTCTGCCGTTGATTCTTTTAGTGAGTTTGTTCATGGTGGTTCATGACACTACTTCACCATAGATATCATTGGATTCAATGAGATAACAACTCAATCTTACAAAGTTGCCAAGTCAGTTTTTTTAGATTAACTATCAAGTTAATTATGGTTCACGTTTATTACTGTAATCTTGGTTAATGATAATCTTGAAGCAGTTATTACAGTTCTGAAACACGTGCGCTGTAGGACTTTGAGACTGTCAAGGCCCTTAGAACACATGATCTTTGCAATGGGATGTAGAGAAAAAATGATAACAGTATTTGTGAAATGATAAAACTAATGTTTACGTTTTAGTTAAAAATCCAATATGTTACCAGTTTAAACTGGTAAGAGTAGGTTTTTTACTGACGCAAAAAGGTATAAAACGTATTTTATTTATGAAAGTAGGCTTTGCAAAAAGCACTTACACGTCCCAGTATTAACCCTACCACTGCTTCGGGTCAATAAATGGGCCAGTGCTGAGAAGAAGCAGCGCAAGAAACTCGGTCACTATACACTTATATCTGGTGAATTCTGGTGAAGGTCGAGGGAGGTGCCTGGATGCGGGCGGCGCGGGACCGGTCTCTGTGGAAATCCTTGGGGCAGACCTTTGTCTAGCGGGGGACGCTTTTGTAGGACGTCATTCGGCTGAAACGAACTAACGAACGAAGGTAAGATAAGGTAATCTCGATATCTCTGTGCCTTGGTCAGATCACACCATCAATCAGGAAAAACCTCTTCCAGTTTCACTTGTTTACCTTCCCAACCCAAAAAGAAGGTCGCCTGTAGGTTGACTTGTTTTCGTACACATAACACTTATTAACTCGGTTACCTTTCATATTTCTTACATAATTACTAATTACTGTCGCGCGTCGGATTTGTAATGGACACCGCCCTTGACAGGTTGGTCGGTAAAGGTGAGATTCCACTGGTGAGAGCTATGCGTACGGTAATTATTCGCTAATGCTTCTCACGGTTTATTCTACCAGGAAGTTTTCTAAATGTTTCTAGCTCTGTTGCAAACTATCAGTTAATAATGTTTTTGTAACTTCAAAAGTTATTCATACTTGAAAAAGTCAACATCTATGTTGTTTTAAAAATGTGCTGCACATGAACTGTCGGTGTGGTCGTACCTTTATGGCACCCAAATATCGAGCGCACTTATGTCACGTAGTAGGTGACCACCTACTTATGTCACTAGTGATTTTTGAACTGACCGCTTTAGTACAGGGTGGCCTAGAAGAAAGTTCACTTTTGAAAATTCAATGCAACAAACCAATTAAGCAGGGGTGAAATCTCACTGCCTCTAAGAAGCGCTAATCTCATTCCAGCAGACTTCTTTTGTGGGGTTAGCTTATGAGCAGAGTATACTCTAATAATCCAAAAACTCTGCAGCATTCATCCACCCTGAAACCATTTCGAGGTAATTCTAACTAATGTTTGTCTTTTAACTGGCAGTTCGATTGAAAACCAAATTATCCAAAATTACTGACTTATTTACATCAATCTCACAAACACTCGCAATAATTTTAATTAAATCGAACATAACTGTATGAAATTGATAGATCATTTACGTGACTTTTTGAGGCTGTCCGGTTACTTGCGCAAGCGCAGCAGACAACGTTTTTATGGACTGTTACACATTATCTAGAATCAGAGCGATATGCTACCTGTATCAGGCAAAAACCGAGTTGCAGCCGCCAAGAATCTTGCTTGAAAGAATCTTGTTTGCATTGCGATCCAATTTTGATTAAAAGTTTGACTTTTAAAGCTTGATAAATAATTGAGCGAGCTTTTTAAGCTTAGAATTCGTAAGTGACAATAGAAAATTCACATTTTCCTTTGATCGCGCCGTGATCGCGCCGGCGATGACGATCTGCACGCGTTGGTGTGGTTGAAGCTTAAATAGCTTTCAAGATATAAAACACCTTTTAATGAACGTGGGAGAATAAGGTAAGTATAGTTTGTCTCACGTCTTAAACTACACTCGGCATCAAATAAATCGCACCTCTCGCGACAAGCACTTATCGAACGTATGCATCCCCACTTCCCACCAACATTGGTACCATTTGAAAGCCTAGTTCTAAACTTCATTTCATTAAAGGAAAGGTTTTTACCCCAAAAATGTGTCTATACAAGGATCCAGAGTCACTTCTTCAAAAAGTAGGTAGTTACGATATAGCCATTTTTTATGACTATAAAACTGTTAAGTTTGGATTAATCGCTATCCATCTGTTAAAGAGGACACGTGAGATCTTTATTTGGTTTTATAACCATAAAAATTGGTCTAATTGATCCCAGAGGTGAGCCCAAAGTGAGGTCTATTTTCAAGTAACATTTATGGTATATGTTAATCATTTATTTAGAAATAAAATGTATTTTTCTTTAAGGATATATATTGGGCTTTCAAATAACACCAATATTGTTGGGGTACCATGATTGTGTCAAAAGAAAATATTTAAAGTTCGCGTCGCGGAAGGTGCGGTTTATTTGATGTTGAGTGTATTAATGATCTATCACTCATAGTGTTACCTTATTAATTAAAGAATAGACAAAAAAGTGGTACGTTCTGAAGCAACTGTTTGCTCATTAATTAAGAAAACAAAACAATAACGTTAGGCAATGTTAAAAGAAATATGATATTAATATAGGGTAACAATTCTCTTTAAAAGTGAACAAGGAACAAATGGATTAAATGTTTTTCGAAAGACCTGGGTATCTGCAGATTAAGCTAGGTATAACGACAGTTTTGTATAAAATATATTACTACGTAGTTTTGTTGCTTGTTCTCAATCGACTACTGAGGTAAAGCCCTTATAAGTATGTGTCAATTTTCAAATTAAGTCGATGCTGAACTTAGAGACCTCTCCAAATTATAGTCTTCCTACTACACCATGGAGACGAAAAACTAAGTGCGGATATGTTATGTGATACGTGTGAAGTACCTACCACATCATTTCGCAATCGCGAAGATTTCTCGATACCTGCGTGCGGCGTCCGATTCCGATACGTAATCGATTCGATCCGTCTCGATAATCGATACACGTGGCCTTTGCAGTGAGTGCGAGAAAACCTTCACTTTCGAATGTAAAATGAAAAATATTACCTCAGAAAGTTATCGAAAACGGTAACGGCCTGTTTTATGACAAAATAACGTGAGAAAGTTGTTCGTTACAATGTTTTGTGGCGTCATTCATTTAAATGTTTATATTCTCTTTGTTATTAAACGTTGCTAATGTATGATTTATGATGCTGAAATGCATTGAGATGCATAATGCAGTGAAAATTAATAAATGGACCGTTTGTCAGCATTAAAATAATTGAAGAATAAATTACTGACACCCATTTAGAATGGGTCCCTAGCGTTTTGTAATGTAAAAAAATGTGTCAAAGTCACACGTATTTTTGCTGGTTTAATGATAGAAGTAAAAAACTCAAAAACATTAAACGGAAAATGTGCGGTTTTCCTACGTGTCAGCCTGATTTTGTATTTTTCCTCATCCTGCAACGAACTGGTTAACTCATTTTAGGTAAAAACAATTTAATAACTTGAGTGTTAGTTACTGTTTTTTTTTGTTTTTTTTTTTAAATAATATTTATTGGAAGGGTCACGGTCAGAGAATCACAATATGTAATTTAAAAGATTTAATGATTTAAGGCTCACAAAATAAAATAAAAAATATTTTTTATCTTGGTTTTTAAAGGCGAACGTTCGTGATATAGTATTTTTGGGACACAGCATTTATGTGGACGAAACCGCGAGCAACAGCTAGTAGTAATTTAGAAAAATATAAAATAAATACATAAGTAAGGTAAAAGCAGTGTATTGTAACAAATATTCGGGTTTCACCTTCGAATATTTTTCCATAGATGTTCCAACGCGTCACGGCCCAGTTATTTTATGGCAGTTTCGAAGCAACGGTTCTTCAGCTATTAAATTACTAGGTATTAATTACTAAACTATGAATTAATAATGTTTGCAAACAACTGTTGCAAGCAACGAAAACCACTAAAAACTTTTCATGCTAAAGTGTATTTTTACCTACTTTGACACACAGGCAGCTAGTGTATGCTTTGGAACTAAGTTCGTACGTAGCTTCAAAACAAACGTGAGTCGGTGTAAGTGTGTCCTGTCCAATTCAAGGCAGAAATACCTACTTGGAGATATAAAAAATAGGTTGTAAAATTTTAATTATGAGGAAATCATCATTTAACATTGCATTAAATATGTGCAATTACGTGATTTCGTAGAGAGGCGCCACTTTCCAAATTAGCACAATGCAGGTAAAGCCACGGATAGAAACTAGTTTCAATATAATATAACTACACCGTTATCGCACTTCATACATAAAATAAATCGTTATTAAGTCATTGTTTTATAACGAAAGGTTAATCAAAACGATAATTCAAGACACGTTATGAATTGTATCGCATAACACTAGTTTTTGATTATCGATAGCGATTAACAGCTAATTTAGGTATTATGTATTTATTCTTGGTCCTAATTATACGAAATTGTGAAAATAAAATACCCAAAAGCATCCTCATCGAGGGGTGTTATTAGCAATTTTCTAAATTACTTTATTTTCAAAGCTGCGTTTACGGAAACTGGTTTGCGTACTTAGCATAATTCGCAACATGATGTACAAATAAAGATGTTCAGCCGATTTGCCTCAATTATACCAGAGGAATTTATGTTAAAATTGCGTCAAATCAAAAATGTCTGAAAATAAGCGGTTTATATTTTTTTTTTAAGGTAGCAAGATTTTGTTTAAAAAATGTGGGGTTTGCTATTCGTGTCACTTTTCGATCAAATACCGATGTGATAACAATTTATATTCAATGTTGCATTCCCCGCTACTTAAGAAATGAGAAAATACTTTTGTTATGAAGATTTAGATGGATACTGTTCAATTCTAAATGTAGGTAATACCATACTTATTATTATTCTGTGGTAATACCGTAATCAGTAAAAATATACTAACCTCCTTACTAATAAAAATATACACACTTTTTGAACTGTAGTATAAAATGACATTTCCTTACTAAACGTCACCATAAACAAGTGTTCAACACGCGTGTAACTTTCATTAGTAAGGGGGTAAGTAGGTATGCAGTGCTAACTACTTACTGACCTTACACCCTTGCACTAAAATAATTAATTTCTATGCTGATCGAAGAACTATTAATTAAGTAGGTATCTTAGCATTAAGCGTCAAGTGCCGATGCACCTGTTAGCATATCCGGCTGATCACTTAAATGTCAGTTTTAATTTTACGCTCGCCACTCGGTATTATAGACCCGTGTGATCACCTAACTGCTTAGGGTGTGCACACACTGTAGACATAACAAACGGGATTTTCGGGTCAAACTTGACCCTACCTCCTACAAGATAATTCTTGGCTAGACACCCACACAGCCTTGCTTGTACAGGTACACACTAAAACTGTATTACAATTACAACAATTACCTATTTTGTACTGAAACTAAACAGTAGCGTCTGAATTTGTTGTGGCGCTTCTTTTCAGAACTTGCTAAATGTTTTTGGTAGAGCAAAAAAAAAGTATTTTTTAACTTATAACGGTGATTAAAATGTATCTAATTAATTTATGAATATGGATTCAGAGTTAATTTATTTTACCTTGTCTCTCATCATGAAATACTAAAACGACAATAATAATTTTCGTTTTAGATTAATGTATGTTTTTTTTTCATCATCAACAGCCCTTTACAGTCCACTGCTGGACTATGAGCCTCCTCCACTATAGTGGAGGGTTTTGCCATAATCTCCACGCTAGGCAGGCGGGTTGGAGATCGCAGTTTAAAAGATTGATGTTTTTCAGAGAGCGCTGCTGCCCATTCTCTGTTTGATGTGTAGTCCCTAAGTCGCCTCTTACGACACCCGCGGGAAGAGTAGGGGTTGGTGACAAATGTATTCTACTCTGCCGTCACCACACGGTTTTTTTTTATAGCGCAGTAAAAAAATGAAGAGGCACAAATGACGGCACATCAAGTGACATCTTAACCCGTTGCAATAGGTGCGCTTTCGCTAAAAAAATGTATATATGTAGTCAATTTTTACATTACGGATATGTATTGTTACGATAATCCACTGTAGCACTTGTCAAGTGTAAAATTGAAGATATTTGTGGATATTGCGAGTGACGTTAATTAGTATTTTTTATACATCATCGTCATATTGATTTTAGGTACACTAATGGCACATTATTTTCAATGCCAATCAACTCTACGATTAGTGATTTATTACTACTTCCCCTTGTTTGAACTTCTATTTCCTAGTTTCTGCTAAATAAAGAAAAAATGGTAGAGTGCAGACACACCCTTATTTTTTTACACGTGCAGAAAAATAATTAAGTTGTAGTTTATGAATACGTATCTATATCTCATTTGATATAATTGAAACAGTTAAAAAAGCATAGGGTATTAAACTATGAAGAAGATGGGTAAAGATAAAATAGAGACAACATTTTCCTTATAGAGGAATAGTAAAACCATAGCTTCTAGTAGTAGGTGCTTTTACAGCAGAAATTCATTTGTATTTGTACGTTAATTGTGATGAAATTGCATCCATTTTGAATCCAAATAGAAGTAATACTTACACAGTGCATCAAAAAAGAAAGGCCTATAGAAAATGAGGTCACAATCACAAATCCGATTTCCGTACTTAGTAGAAACGGATTAGACAAGAATGATTGTCAATGAACAATTACTTATCTCTACAATACAACAAAAACCGCCTGTCTTCCAATCAGATCTGTGAACAATGACCGTGCTGATTTACTCTTACAATCCCCATGACTCGTTTTCATTTTCCCATAATTGATAGAGTTTCTTGCGATTGCTTTCATATATCCACGGAAAGGAAAGCGATCTGTATTGAGCCGTCTATTTTATAAGTACGTGCTAATTAGTGCGCTAAAAACAAGTAATTTCGCGGGCAATAAGTAAGTTAATAGGGAGTGAATGATAAGTGTCTGTGGATAATGTAACAATTGTTATTTATTTGACTCGGATTAGTAGGTAATCATAAGTGTTTTCGACACAAAATAAGCGAAGGCGCCATCTGTCCTTATTTAGTCCGTATTTCATAATTTACTTAAAATCAGCCTGCTTTTACAGACATCTGATTTATTGTTACGTCATGTTAAGGGATGTCGCAAAACGACGAAGAAACACTTTACAGTGATATATCTACTAAATGAGATGTCAAGTATTTAGTTGTGATAATATGGTGTAAGCACATCTCATTACAACAATGGTAAATGGGCATAATGACAAGCGAGGGTAAGATTTCCATAAAACCTAAAACTTTAGGCTTATTAAAGTTATGCATACCCTACGCGCCATAATGTCACCTTTTTTCAGTTCCCAACGTTTTTTCGCAGTGGGTCCCACGGTAGGACGCCAATAAAACAACACTAACCTGGGGACTAGCCTGTAGCGCTTTATGGTCTGCCCGCGGCGGACAATGCCCACTAGTGATGTGCTAGGGTCACCAAATATCGATAATATCAAAGTTATGTCACGACAACATTTAACCTCTTCCTTTTTGAGTTATGCAAAAAAAGTCGGAAAAGGGTAAGTAGAATCGGTATCGTTATGAATCAGCCGATACGTTGTCTTGAAGTGATGATAGGGTATACATACTATATTTAGGACATTTGGATGTGGGGTATAAGTGCCCTAAAAAGGACCATCATTCTTTAAAAGAATTTGAATTTATGAAATGAGTACCGCCATTCAAGAACCTGCCTTTTTTGCGTCGGGAAATGCTTTGCGCATACCCACACTGGCCAATAGGGACAGGCAGTGGGTTATGTGGGACTCTCCCCGCCAGGAGGAACTGGGACTAGAACCCACTAAAACCCAACGGTGTCCTCCGTGGTCATTGAAACGAAGCCGCGAGTTATTGTCCTAAAATTGGACGTTCGTCCAATCTGCCTAGCCTGCCTGTAAATGGATATTGGGCAGTGTGTTATGTTACTGTGCCACAGCTAATATGGTTTAACATTCAGCTAAAAAATTGAGCAGCTTGTTAACCACTGTGATGGATGTGTAATGAGCTCCGAATCAACTAATCATTATAACTAACAATTACTACGATAAAAAATAACCAGCTGTTAATTTTCATTGTCCATCCATACCGATGCTATTAATTTTGAAGTATGCGGTATAACTATTCATTAATCGATCTCCAGTGCCTTCATGTAACTAATAAGTTTATTTGCAAATAAACAGACTGTTTTACCTTATTCAATCAGGTAAAGGATTAAAATTAATTCCCGGTATAAGCTTTCATTCAAACTACTGGAAGAAGATATCACGAGTGCTTACATGCTTTTGTGACCATACAGTTCCACACTAAAGGAGTAATGCAATGAGAGCCTACCACTAGGCGACATAAAATAGAAAGATGCTTTAAGTAGGTACCTATATTAAATTAAACTGAAAATTACAAGTAACACAAAAGCTAGAATTCTGATATGGCATTCATCTACACTAATATCTACACTAAAGAGGAAAACTATATTGTAACTGTATGTTTCCCAAAAATAAATAAATAAATAAATAAATAAATAAAAACTTTGTTTGTTTGGTTGTAATGAATAGGCTCAAAAACTACTGGACCGTTTTTAAAAATTCTTTCACCATTCGAAAGCTACATTATCCACGAGTAACATAGGCTAAATTTTATTTTGGAAAAAAATAGATATGTAGATAATGTAGTCCACGCGCGCGAAGCCGCGGGCGGACAGCTTGTAAAGGATAAAGCGCAGCGTGTGACGTCCACCAACAAGGTGGACCGACGACATCATAAAGGTAGCAGGAAAAAATTCCCCTCATTTACTACTACTACCTAAGCATTTAATATCGATATCGATATCAACATCGGCCATCCCTACAACCAGCGCGGGCGCAGATGGACCGCAGTCGAGCTGCGGTTGGCGGGCTACTTTGAAATGAGAAACTCATTAGCAGGCCTGCCCTATACTAAACCATAACTTTTACTGCATATTAAAATAGTTGGGAAAATATCCACTTCAAAATACGAGCAATAACTGCTAACTTAGACTTGGTGGGTAACCTAAAGTAGACTGTAACTTTAACTTAAACCAGTTCCCTAACTTATTTGAGACGCAGCCCTATCGACCATAAAAAATCCGCGCCCCCGTTCTCCAGTCCAGATTATTTATTGGAATTCCAGCAGTCTAGAATGTTTCTCTCAGCGGTCGCAGGTTTTTTTAATACTTAACTACACAGGTGGCCCGCGCCCCCCTTTAAAGGTGGAGTTTGTTTAGTGGGTGGATTTGGAGCGCGCCCCGCGCGTGGGTTTCGGAACCCCTGACTTAAACTGTCTTCAATTCTTGTTCATTGTGAAACTAGCGATCCGTCCTCGACTCCATACGGGTGCAATGTATTAAAAAAATAAACCTTTCTTATGAATCACTCCAAAGTCGCTGACATAGCCCGACGGATTAGCAAGCTGAAGTGGCAATGGGCAGGGCACATAGTACGCAGAACTGACGGCCGATGGGGCAGAAAGGTTCTGGAATGGAGGCCGCGTACCGGAAAACGCAGCGTGGGACGTCCATCTACAAGGTGGACCGACGACATCGTAAAGGTAGCAGGGAAGCGCTGGACGCAGGCCGCTACCAATCGATCAACATGGAAAGCATTGGGGGAGGCCTATGTTCAGCAGTGGACGTCCTATGGCTGAAATGATGATGATGATGATGATGATGAAACGCACAGACAGCAGGAGCAACTTTTTTTTATACACACTATGCCTAAAAGTTTTTAATTCAATAATTGCATGTTGTACAATACGAATACAGCTAATACAGCCCCTGTGCAAAAAAGAAATGAATAGTTCAAAAGCCTTTGAATTACTTAATCAAAAATTAAAAGTGCAGATTAGTGTTAGTGCGGGGAAAGACGTTTGTTAGTACTAGATTAATCAATTGTGATACTAGCTAGAGTACTCTACATGACACAAAAAATATAGTTAGTTTTGTTTATGCAAAGTTTTATTGTGAATATATACTGGAATACGAGTAAAAATAAGTGCTCATAACCGTCAGTCACCTTGAATGAATCCGATATGCTATTCTATAGGGCTGCCAATTTGTGAACTTACTTGACGATGTTTCGATAAAAACTATTATATTTATCTTAAATACTAACACTACTACTTAAGTACTTTTTAGCACAAGCACTATTACATATTGCATTTAGTATGTCAATAGATGTAATGCAAAATCAAAAGTCATCATTTTATTCATTGCCGCCTACGACAAAAATAAAGTTAGCAGGATGTCAATAAATCATAAATTTAAATTCTTTGGCAATGTTTTGATTTCTTGTGCTTACGTAAATGCATATTAGACATTACTTAATATGTTTGCAGACACATAATTTCACATCATTGCTCTAATCATTGGTACAAATTCCAGAATTTTTTAATTTGGTACGGGGTGTAAGATAGCTGTAGCAATAATTACTTAGTAATTAACGTAATGTGGTTATATTAAATAATATGAATATTATGAGATGAGACAGATGGGAATAAAATATACTCCAGAATTAAAATACAGGCTACATCATGGCTTCCTTAACCTCAATTTTGTAAATCGTGTGCATGGTATCTTCGTAAAAAAATATTTATTTATTTTTGGGAAACATACAGTTACAATATAATTTAACTTAGATGCAGTAAGAAAACACATAAACCAATTAATAATGTTAATACGTTATATCGTGTGCTATAAGCACTTGGTGAAAATAATAGTTTTAAGTGTGCCAGCCCTACTAACCATAACCCTGACCGTCCTGGGAGCGAGCCGGCCGGGCATTCCAGGTTTTATAGTCCGGGTCACCCGGTGACTTTGCAACTACCCACCTATCGCGCTCTACGACCGACACCTTTTTTAAGGCAAGGCTATTTCGCACACTATTAGTACGAAAGGGCACCGTAAAATATCCTATGTCACTTGATACTAAGATAAGCTCCATGGTATTATTATGTTCAGAAACTATGATGAGTAAAATAAGCTATTTTTGTATTTAAGCTCTTTTTAAGGCGATCTACCTCTCTTTTTCAGCTGTAAAACCACCTGATACTTATTTGTCCAGCAGTGGACGTCATTTGGCTGAAACGAACGAACGAACGAACTTATTTATAGTCCCAAATATTGCTTATTATGTTTAAAATTAACGGTTAAGTTATAAAAAGTCGTGTATTTTATTAAAATCCGTTTCGCTCCAAAAACGGTCATACTCGTACATGTCACGTAACGTACCTATTTTACTTTCTGCACTTACTTAGATTGATTATTATTTATAATATCGACAATATCGTTTTTGTCAAGCTAGAGACTTTTCACTTTGGGTTCAATTATTAACTAATAATAAGTTCTGTATCCTGTTTTAAATTAAACAAATATAAAATTAACATTTGTTATTTAAACTTAGAAGTGAATAACACTAATATAAATTGCAAATCCATTGGAGCATCGCGAACCGATAGTATCACTCCTCGCTTGAGTTGGCATAATTATGATAATTTATTATTTATATTTCGCTTCTTAACTAATAGTATGCAACATATTGCATGTCTTACGGCTGTAACGAAATGTATAGTTATACAGTTCTTACGTCATTGCCAATAATAAAATATTTAGGAAAGAGGCAACGATAGCGAGGTGAAATAATCTAAAACTATTTAAATGGAAAATACACGTTAAATGCACGTTAACGATTAGTTTATAAAATTCCCTTTTTTTAGAATACCAATTTATTATGAAAATTAAAAAATAATTAATTAAATAAATACATAAAACACTCGGTTTATCTACTATATAAAAATAAGTCGGGTTTTCCTCCCTGACGCTATAACTCCAGAACGCACGAACCGATTTCCACGGTTTTGCATTCGTTGGAAAGGTCTCGGGCTCCGTGAGGTTTATAGCAAAGAAAATTCGGGAAAAGGGGGTAAAACAGGATCCACGCGTACGAAGTCGCGGGCGGCCGCTAGTCTACTATATAAAAATAAGTCGGGTTTTCCTCCCTGACGCTATAACTCCAGAACGCACGAACCGATTTCCACGGTTTTGCATTCGTTGGAAAGGTCTCGGGCTCCGTGAGGTTTATAGTAAAGAAAATTCAGGAAAAATTTAAAGGGGATAAAACGGGATCCACGCGTACGAAGTCGCGGGCGGCCGCTAGTACTTTATACAAATATAACATGAATCCTAGAATCATTTACTGTGTTTTTTTTTGTAAGACAAGATTGTCAAGACACCTGCCTTGTATTTACAAGAAGATCAATGGCAGAATCTAGAATCTTAATTAGAGTCTACCTAAGTTTTATAACTTGATAGGATTGCGTGTAGTCCAGTCAATAAAGCATTATAGATGGAAATCCGTGGAACACAATTTTTGACTTTGGGACTTTATTTAGACTAGTTAGGAGGTGAACATAGCAAAAGTCCCCGCCCTTAGCCCTTGAGCCGCCGGAGAGAGGGGGGTTCAAAGGTACCACTTTTCGGTTCTTCGCTTAATCCTCGGAAACTATGCGTCCTAGTGACATGACGACTAAGAACCAAAAAAAGCTTATTCAATTTGCTACAGGTGAGATAATCAAGTTTTTCTATATCTTGTATAGTTTTCGTGGCATCTGCTCTAGAAGGTCTGTAATATTGGAAATTTTATTTTTGTCTTACATGTTCCCATCAGGAGAAAATCGACTAAATCAACATTGAGCTAATATTCTAGACATGCGGGAGCATGTTAAGCCTAGTTCCAGGGAGGGGACTGCACCGTGCGTATATTTAGACGAACCACTTGGAGCCACTTTTGACTCCTCATCACTCAAAAAGTACTGTGCATTAACACTTCAAATTTGGCTCATCTGTTAAGACTTGCAAGATAAACATCAGCCTCAAATTTCATAAACATACCTAAAACGGTTCTTTAGGTATTGACGTCCAAAAATCTACATGGCTGACCTATAAGACCAAATTCTAACCACTTCCAGATGACCTTGAAGGTTCAAATTTGGAATCCAGATAGGTAGTTGTGTAAATACAAAGGAACAAATAAAAAATCAGTAAATTTGAATATTTCACAGGTGATAGATAGATTTTAGTGCCCTAAATGTCGATTTTTGAACGTCAATACCTAAATAACCGTTTGAGCTATATTTATGAAATTTGAAGCTGATGTTTATCTTGCAAGTCTCAACATATGAGCCAAATTTGAAGTGTTAATGCACAGTACTTTTTGAGTGATGAGGAGTCAAAAGTGGCTCCAAGTGGTTCGTCTAAATATACGCACGGTGCAGTCCCCTCCCTGGAACTAGGCTTAACATGCTCCCGGATGTCTAGAATATTAGCTCAATGTTGATTTAGTCGATTTTCTCCTGATGGGAACATGTAAGACAAAAATAAAATTTCCAATATTACAGACCTTCTAGAGCAGATGCCGCGAAAACTATACAAGATATAGAAAAACTTGATTATCTCACCTGTAGCAAATTGAATAAGCTTTTTTTGGTTCTTAGTCGTCATGTCACTAGGACGCATAGTTTCCGAGGATTAAGCGAAAAACCGAAAAGTGGTACCTTTAAACCCCCCTCTCCCCGCCGGCTTAAGGGCTAAGGCCGGGGACTTTTGCTATGTTCACCTCCTAACTAGTCTAAATAAAGTCCCGAGGTCAGAAATTGTGTTCCACGGATTTCTCTCTACACCGTCGTTAAAGCATTCATTGACTGGACTAGTGATGATAAGTAGGTAATACACTATTGATCTGAGATTACCTTGATCACGCATTTACTTGTAATTCTGATAAAAAGCGGACACTAGTTTTTGCGATGGTCTCAAGATTATTTTCTTCAACAGTCAGTGCAGACATGTAAAACAAGATAGGTTAATCTAAGTTACTACCCGTTCGCTTTAAGTTTCCCGCTGGCGATATGACATCACTCGAAGGGAAGCGTCTATAAATTTAACAAACTATATTTAAAATATTTATTTTTTATTTATCATTATTGATAAAAATTGTGTATTTGCGTAAAATAAGACACATTAATTGCATTTAATCACTAAGTAATTGCGTTTAATCGCGGTTGGGGGAGGGGACGCGCATTCCACGGACCGGCAAACTTAGCGCCAACGGGTAGTATGTTTTCATTCAGATCTTTTAACACCTAATATGAGTATTGAATGAAGAAACTTATGCGATCCACCCATTTAATTGGTAGAAGTTGTGTCAGTTACTGAAGTATATGTATTTTAAAACTATCTTACATCAGTAACAAACCGATGTATTTAAGTGACAATTGGCGATCAAAAGTAGGAAGGTAAATTAATTATGGCATTATTCAAAATTTCATCAAAATCCGTATCGTCGAATATCCATCGATCCTCGCAAACCTTCGCGTTTATAATATTAGTAAAGATATAGATTTCTTAATCTCAGCACACGTGATCTTTCACTTATATTCTTACACCTTATGTAACCACATTCTCACGTCCACAGCACCTACTGTACTTGACCCAAAAACTCTTGCGCATCACGCAAGGTACTCTAATAGTTTCAACTTAAATTAAATAATTACCCAATAATCATTATGGGCGATTTCGCTAAGACGATTTGTTGAAGGAAATATACTATTTAATGTGTATTTATAGTCAATAAATCATGAGAGAAAATAAATATATTATCATTTATATTATTAGAGGTCGATTGATGCTAATTTATTCGTCGCAGGTTGTTTGGCAGACATGTGTTAAAAAAAATTTAATTTCGTTTTCTGGGTTAATCAATTCATTATTTTGTTGGTTGACGAGGCGAGCATGTTTTTTGTTGTTCTAGGTAGATTAATGTCTATTTAAAAGGTCAGACATAATGTTATTTAGAATTTGTTAAGCGATCACCTGTCTGGCTTATCAATGCAAGACTTTACACTTAAATCTCGGTATAAATTAAGTCAAGTATGTGATTGGCATAATATTGAAGGAAGAATTTAGTAGGTTTAGAAACGTATAACTTACTAGATTTTAAGCTCATTTAAGTTGGTGATGTTAGAGCTATTAAATAAGACTAAGGCGTAGTTACGTTAAAAACAACTACGTAGATTCACTGAAGTCTTCAGTTATACATATAATAGTGTTATTGGTATTAGTTTCTTATTAATTTTTTTAACTCTAGTTTTAGTTAAGTGTAGAGTCGTAAAATAAAGCTAAGTTCAATTTTAAAAGTAGATTTCTTTGAGTCTAAGGCCGCTGCCTCGAATTTTGCGTGCAAGCGGGGCGGCTCTACATTTAAAATGGTTGTATTATTGATTAGGTAATTATTAAAGTTGAAAACGCTTGCTTCCCAGTTTTATCATTTTTGAAAAAGAAAACGTATATTTACATAATTAGTGTGTATTTCCGTTGAATGGTACCCATCATAGTTTAGTAAAAGAGCTATGGCTCAGCTTAGTTTGGGACTAGAATTTCACAGTGTAAAATGTCCGAGAATATATTTATTTATTTTTGCATTTTATACAGTTCACGCATCTCTACAAGTTCAAAATATCATAACGTCACCCCTTTCACTTCGCGTTACGCTTTAGTTTCGTAGGTTTTTATAGGCTGCCATCCTTCACGGCTGGAATATTTTAATGGTTCAACACGCGCGGTGCAAAATCCATGGAAAATCGGTTATCCACAGCCATCGGCGGTTGATATCGCTGTTATTTTAATCATTTTCTCTTTAAGAGCATGTAAAAGAACCCTGTATGAGCCGACAGAGTCCTCAACTATGTTAGCACAAAGTCATATAAAGTACAAAGTTGTCCAAAATCAAAAACTCAACAAAATACCATTAATTCCTACAATAGCCAATGCAACACACTTACGTGTTACTCTGTACAAAGAACTCTATTTTTCAATAATATAATTGTATTTCCACTAGGTGGACCGACGATCTGGTGAGGGTCGCGGGAGGTGCCTGGATGCGAGCGGCGCAGGACCGGTCTTTGTGGAAATCCTTGGGCCTTTGTCCAGCAGTGGACGTCCTTCGGCTGAAAGGAACGAACGAACGAACGGATTGTATTATTAATTTAATCCTGCCAGTTTGTTTGTGTCAAATGCACATTTTTCATATTAATGACCACTTTAACAGGCAGGTTGACGAGATAGCCTTTGTTTTAATCACAAAAGATCCTAATGATTCCTTGTGGTAATTCCAAAAGACGCAACAATGACGTCTCAGCTCTTAACAACGAGCTGCTGTGAACGACCGATCAATTATAATTATAATTCGCAATTCAATCGTATGCTAAAAGCAACGGATGGACCGTGACGGATCCGGCACGCGGACGGGTGTAGTGATGTAACTTCGACATTATCGATAGTCGATTTTTTTACTTTTAAATCAATTGTACGTGCTTGTTCCGTTGTTAAAAGACCCGGGTCATAAAGACAAAAGGTCCGGAACGTTAATTGTCATTAGTTGTTTAAAGCTTCCTCCCTTAGAAAACAAGTCATCAATACCAACAACCTCTAGGTTTACTGGAAGAGAAAGTCACATGGCATTAAGTTCTCCTTTTGTATTGTGTGCTAAAACATTTTGAATCGATAAAACTCGGCAAGCAACGATTTCAAAGTTGTTTACAATAGAAAAAAAGTTAGCTGAAAGCTTTTTTCATAATATTGTATGGTTAATAGTCATGCGACTAAAATAGTGACTGGTAAGAAATCTTTATCGATATTTCTAGCAGACATCACTACAGCAGCGCAGGCGCAGCGGCTCGGAAACATCGCAAATTCATTATAATTATACTGCAAGAGCTTATGGTTGTGATTATGCCGAGTTCACACTAGGTCAATGACGGACTCGTTACCTTTCTTGTGAAATTAAAATTCTAATCTATCCAGCATTTGATAATTTATTATTACTGTTTTATCACATAGGTAATAGGTACATGAATAACTTGTGATTTTCGATCGTCAAGGTAAATTAAAAGTTTTCTTTAGTTAGCCTAGGCGCAGACCACCGATTTTTAGTTGGCCGATAGTTGTGTCGGTCTGTTAATCAGTATGGAGATGTATGAAAGTGCGCACGTTACACCGATTTGTTATCGGCAGGATCTTCATACAAATTAGAATCGGGGCCAACTATCGGCCAACTAAAAGTCGGTGGTCTGCGCCTAGGCTTAAGCTCAAAAGAAATATGAAAAGTTATTATAATTTCTTAATTTGATAGATCAAGTGGAAGTTTCTACGGTTGTAAGAGTTCAGAAGATGACCTTATGGCAGAGTGGGTACAAAATGTCATGTCATCCTACCATAGTGGGTACCTACGCAATATTAGCCCCAAGTATCATAAAGTTGTGTAGGTAAAGTCGCGTGATGTCATTCAGGATTTTAGTCCAGTCAATAAAGCATTATAGATGGAAATCCGTGGAACACAATTTTTGACTTCGGGAAATTATTTAGACTAGTTAGGAGGTGAACATAGCAAAAGTCCCCGCCCTTAGCCCTTGAGCCGGCGGGGAGAGGGGGGTTTAAAGGTACCAATTTTCGGTTTTTCGCTTAATCCTCGGAAACTATGCGTCCTAGTGACATGACTACTATGAACCAAAAAAAGCTTATTCAATTTGCTACAGGTGAGATAGTCAAGTTTTTCTATATCTTGTATAGTTTTCGCGGCATCTGCTCTAGAAGGTCTGTAATATTGGAAATTTTATTTTTGTCTTACATGTTTCCATCAGGAGAAAATCGACTAAATCAACATTGAGCTAATATTCTAGACATGCGGGAGCATGTTAAGCCTAGTTCCAGTGAGGGGACTGCACCGTGCGTATATTTAGACGAACCAATTGGAGCCACTTTTGACTCCTCATCACTCAGAAAGTACTGTGCATTAACACTTCAAACTTGGCTCATGTGTTGAGACTTGCAAGATAAACATCAGCTTAAAATTTCATAAATATACCTCAAACGGTTCTTTAGGTATTGACGTTTAAAAATCTACATGGCTGACCTATAAGACCAAATTCTAACCACTTCCAGATGACCTTGAAGGTTCAAATTTGGCATCCAGATAGGTAGTTGTGTAAATACAAAGGAACAAATAAAAAACCAGTAAATTTTAACATTTCACAGGTGATAGATAAATTTTAGTGTCCTTAATGTCGATTTTTGAACGTCAATACCTAAATAACCGCTTGAGGTATATTTATGAAATTTGAAGCTGATGTTTATCTTGCAAGTCTCAACATATGAGCCAAATTTGAAGTGTTAATGCACAGTACTTTTTGAGTGATGAGGAGTCAAAAGTGGCTCCAAGTGGTTCGTCTAAATATACGCACGGTGCAGTCCCCTCCCTGGAACTAGGCTTAACATGCTCCCGGATGTCTAGAATATTAGCTCAATGTTGATTTAGTCGATTTTCTCCTGATGGGAACATGTAAGACAAAAATAAAATTTCCAATATTACAGACCTTCTAGAGCAGATGCCGCGAAAACTATACAAGATATAGAAAAACTTGATTATCTCACCTGTAGCAAATTGAATAAGCTTTTTTTGGTTCTTAGTCGTCATGTCACTAGGACGCATAGTTTCCGAGGATTAAGCGAAAAACCGAAAAGTGGTACCTTTAAACCCCCCTCTCCCCGCCGGCTTAAGGGCTAAGGCCGGGGACTTTTGCTATGTTCACCTCCTAACTAGTCTAAATAAAGTCCCGAGGTCAGAAATTGTGTTCCACGGATTTCTCTCTACACCGTCGTTAAAGCATTCATTGACTGGACTAGTGATGATAAGTAGGTAATACACTATTGATCTGAGATTACCTTGATCACGCATTTACTTGTAATTCTGATAAAAAGCGGACACTAGTTTTTGCGATGGTCTCAAGATTATTTTCTTCAACAGTCAGTGCAGACATGTAAAACAAGATAGGTTAATCTAAGTTACTACCCGTTCGCTTTAAGTTTCCCGCTGGCGATATGACATCACTCGAAGGGAAGCGTCTATAAATTTAACAAACTATATTTAAAATATTTATTTTTTATTTATCATTATTGATAAAAATTGTGTATTTGCGTAAAATAAGACACATTAATTGCATTTAATCACTAAGTAATTGCGTTTAATCGCGGTTGGGGGAGGGGACGCGCATTCCACGGACCGGCAAACTTAGCGCCAACGGGTAGTATGTTTTCATTCAGATCTTTTAACACCTAATATGAGTATTGAATGAAGAAACTTATGCGATCCACCCATTTAATTGGTAGAAGTTGTGTCAGTTACTGAAGTATATGTATTTTAAAACTATCTTACATCAGTAACAAACCGATGTATTTAAGTGACAATTGGCGATCAAAAGTAGGAAGGTAAATTAATTATGGCATTATTCAAAATTTCATCAAAATCCGTATCGTCGAATATCCATCGATCCTCGCAAACCTTCGCGTTTATAATATTAGTAAAGATATAGATTTCTTAATCTCAGCACACGTGATCTTTCACTTATATTCTTACACCTTATGTAACCACATTCTCACGTCCACAGCACCTACTGTACTTGACCCAAAAACTCTTGCGCATCACGCAAGGTACTCTAATAGTTTCAACTTAAATTAAATAATTACCCAATAATCATTATGGGCGATTTCGCTAAGACGATTTGTTGAAGGAAATATACTATTTAATGTGTATTTATAGTCAATAAATCATGAGAGAAAATAAATATATTATCATTTATATTATTAGAGGTCGATTGATGCTAATTTATTCGTCGCAGGTTGTTTGGCAGACATGTGTTAAAAAAAAATTAATTTCGTTTTCTGGGTTAATCAATTCATTATTTTGTTGGTTGACGAGGCGAGCATGTTTTTTGTTGTTCTAGGTAGATTAATGTCTATTTAAAAGGTCAGACATAATGTTATTTAGAATTTGTTAAGCGATCACCTGTCTGGCTTATCAATGCAAGACTTTACACTTAAATCTCGGTATAAATTAAGTCAAGTATGTGATTGGCATAATATTGAAGGAAGAATTTAGTAGGTTTAGAAACGTATAACTTACTAGATTTTAAGCTCATTTAAGTTGGTGATGTTAGAGCTATTAAATAAGACTAAGGCGTAGTTACGTTAAAAACAACTACGTAGATTCACTGAAGTCTTCAGTTATACATATAATAGTGTTATTGGTATTAGTTTCTTATTAATTTTTTTAACTCTAGTTTTAGTTAAGTGTAGAGTCGTAAAATAAAGCTAAGTTCAATTTTAAAAGTAGATTTCTTTGAGTCTAAGGCCGCTGCCTCGAATTTTGCGTGCAAGCGGGGCGGCTCTACATTTAAAATGGTTGTATTATTGATTAGGTAATTATTAAAGTTGAAAACGCTTGCTTCCCAGTTTTATCATTTTTGAAAAAGAAAACGTATATTTACATAATTAGTGTGTATTTCCGTTGAATGGTACCCATCATAGTTTAGTAAAAGAGCTATGGCTCAGCTTAGTTTGGGACTAGAATTTCACAGTGTAAAATGTCCGAGAATATATTTATTTATTTTTGCATTTTATACAGTTCACGCATCTCTACAAGTTCAAAATATCATAACGTCACCCCTTTCACTTCGCGTTACGCTTTAGTTTCGTAGGTTTTTATAGGCTGCCATCCTTCACGGCTGGAATATTTTAATGGTTCAACACGCGCGGTGCAAAATCCATGGAAAATCGGTTATCCACAGCCATCGGCGGTTGATATCGCTGTTATTTTAATCATTTTCTCTTTAAGAGCATGTAAAAGAACCCTGTATGAGCCGACAGAGTCCTCAACTATGTTAGCACAAAGTCATATAAAGTACAAAGTTGTCCAAAATCAAAAACTCAACAAAATACCATTAATTCCTACAATAGCCAATGCAACACACTTACGTGTTACTCTGTACAAAGAACTCTATTTTTCAATAATATAATTGTATTTCCACTAGGTGGACCGACGATCTGGTGAGGGTCGCGGGAGGTGCCTGGATGCGAGCGGCGCAGGACCGGTCTTTGTGGAAATCCTTGGGCCTTTGTCCAGCAGTGGACGTCCTTCGGCTGAAAGGAACGAACGAACGAACGGATTGTATTATTAATTTAATCCTGCCAGTTTGTTTGTGTCAAATGCACATTTTTCATATTAATGACCACTTTAACAGGCAGGTTGACGAGATAGCCTTTGTTTTAATCACAAAAGATCCTAATGATTCCTTGTGGTAATTCCAAAAGACGCAACAATGACGTCTCAGCTCTTAACAACGAGCTGCTGTGAACGACCGATCAATTATAATTATAATTCGCAATTCAATCGTATGCTAAAAGCAACGGATGGACCGTGACGGATCCGGCACGCGGACGGGTGTAGTGATGTAACTTCGACATTATCGATAGTCGATTTTTTTACTTTTAAATCAATTGTACGTGCTTGTTCCGTTGTTAAAAGACCCGGGTCATAAAGACAAAAGGTCCGGAACGTTAATTGTCATTAGTTGTTTAAAGCTTCCTCCCTTAGAAAACAAGTCATCAATACCAACAACCTCTAGGTTTACTGGAAGAGAAAGTCACATGGCATTAAGTTCTCCTTTTGTATTGTGTGCTAAAACATTTTGAATCGATAAAACTCGGCAAGCAACGATTTCAAAGTTGTTTACAATAGAAAAAAAGTTAGCTGAAAGCTTTTTTCATAATATTGTATGGTTAATAGTCATGCGACTAAAATAGTGACTGGTAAGAAATCTTTATCGATATTTCTAGCAGACATCACTACAGCAGCGCAGGCGCAGCGGCTCGGAAACATCGCAAATTCATTATAATTATACTGCAAGAGCTTATGGTTGTGATTATGCCGAGTTCACACTAGGTCAATGACGGACTCGTTACCTTTCTTGTGAAATTAAAATTCTAATCTATCCAGCATTTGATAATTTATTATTACTGTTTTATCACATAGGTAATAGGTACATGAATAACTTGTGATTTTCGATCGTCAAGGTAAATTAAAAGTTTTCTTTAGTTAGCCTAGGCGCAGACCACCGATTTTTAGTTGGCCGATAGTTGTGTCGGTCTGTTAATCAGTATGGAGATGTATGAAAGTGCGCACGTTACACCGATTTGTTATCGGCAGGATCTTCATACAAATTAGAATCGGGGCCAACTATCGGCCAACTAAAAGTCGGTGGTCTGCGCCTAGGCTTAAGCTCAAAAGAAATATGAAAAGTTATTATAATTTCTTAATTTGATAGATCAAGTGGAAGTTTCTACGGTTGTAAGAGTTCAGAAGATGACCTTATGGCAGAGTGGGTACAAAATGTCATGTCATCCTACCATAGTGGGTACCTACGCAATATTAGCCCCAAGTATCATAAAGTTGTGTAGGTAAAGTCGCGTGATGTCATTCAGGATTTTAGTCCAGTCAATAAAGCATTATAGATGGAAATCCGTGGAACACAATTTTTGACTTCGGGAAATTATTTAGACTAGTTAGGAGGTGAACATAGCAAAAGTCCCCGCCCTTAGCCCTTGAGCCGGCGGGGAGAGGGGGGTTTAAAGGTACCAATTTTCGGTTTTTCGCTTAATCCTCGGAAACTATGCGTCCTAGTGACATGACTACTATGAACCAAAAAAAGCTTATTCAATTTGCTACAGGTGAGATAGTCAAGTTTTTCTATATCTTGTATAGTTTTCGCGGCATCTGCTCTAGAAGGTCTGTAATATTGGAAATTTTATTTTTGTCTTACATGTTTCCATCAGGAGAAAATCGACTAAATCAACATTGAGCTAATATTCTAGACATGCGGGAGCATGTTAAGCCTAGTTCCAGTGAGGGGACTGCACCGTGCGTATATTTAGACGAACCAATTGGAGCCACTTTTGACTCCTCATCACTCAGAAAGTACTGTGCATTAACACTTCAAACTTGGCTCATGTGTTGAGACTTGCAAGATAAACATCAGCTTAAAATTTCATAAATATACCTCAAACGGTTCTTTAGGTATTGACGTTTAAAAATCTACATGGCTGACCTATAAGACCAAATTCTAACCACTTCCAGATGACCTTGAAGGTTCAAATTTGGCATCCAGATAGGTAGTTGTGTAAATACAAAGGAACAAATAAAAAACCAGTAAATTTTAACATTTCACAGGTGATAGATAAATTTTAGTGTCCTTAATGTCGATTTTTGAACGTCAATACCTAAATAACCGCTTGAGGTATATTTATGAAATTTGAAGCTGATGTTTATCTTGCAAGTCTCAACACATGAGCCAAATTTGAAGTGTTAATGCACAGTGCTTTTTGAGTGATGAGGAGTCAAAAGTGGCTCCAATTAGTTCGTCTAAATATACGCACGATGCAGTCCCCTCCCTGGAACTAGGCTTAACATGCTCCCGCATGTCTATAATGTTTGCTTAATGTTGATTTAGTCGATTTTCTCCTGATGGGAACATGTAAGACAAAATTAAAATTTCTAATATTACAGACCTTCTAGAGCAGATGCCGCGAAAACTATACAAGATATAGAAAAACTTGAATGTCTCACCTGTAGCAAATTGAATAAGCTTTTTTTGGTTCATAGTAGCCATGTCACTAGGACGCATAGTTTCCGAGGATTAAGCGAAAAACCGAAAAGTGGCACCTTTAAACCCCCCTCTCCCCGCCGGCTCAAGGGCTAAGGGCGGGGATTTTTACTATGTTCACCTCCTAACTAGTCTAAATAAAGTCCCGAGGTCAGAAATTGTGTTCCAGGGATTTCTCTCTACACCGTCGTTAAAGCATTCATTGACTGGACTATTTCAAATCTTTAGCAAAAATATAAAAACAATTGCGGATGACGTCTCATCTGACGTCACGTCATTAGGTAGATAAAACCAGTAACGCGCGTGTACCTAATAAATGTTTTTACCCTCGTCAATAATATACCTTGGATGACGTTTTTATAAAAAGAAACGATATTTTTATTCTCTAGCTGTAAGGTCAACTACTTATTCAATACCTACTTATTACAAGTATGAATCGTATTATTTTTCTATTTTCTTCATAAGAAGTAGGTAATATGTGGACACTAAACTAAGGCTGAGTTGCACCACCTAACTTTTACCGTAACTTTATCGATAACCTGTGTTTTATGTATGGGGTTTGACAGATTTTTGACGTTTATCAAAGTTAAAGTAAGATGGTGTAACCCAGCCTTACACTGAGTTTTTCAGATTTTTCAGATTTCCGTATGAAATGAGGAGTAGGTATGTGTTAAATCATACTTATATCAATTTTAATAGCTATTGCTTTTGGGTTTACAGGACTGGTTTACACGAGTTGTAAGTAGGGGAGACTGGGTACGGTTGAAACAAAGGACGGTTGAAACAGAGCAAATATCTCGTAAACGGTTCCGCGAGGAGTTAGGGGTCCTAGGGGAAAAAGAAGCTGACAACAGGTCCGAACACGAATTTAATGCCTAAAACTTCCTAACGCGTTGACGTTGTGTGCAAAACGCCATATTGTTTTTTACTACCCAAAACTAAGTATTTTTCTTCAGACATTAACGCTTATACTACCTGTTCTTTTTATGTGAATGTATCGAGTGTGCGTTTGCGATTAAAATGAAGCTTGTAGAATAAGGTCCAGTAACTATTTTTAATTTGTTATCATTAGTGTCGAAACTATAAAGTATATTTTACCAAAAGTGGGGTTGGGGACGGTTGAAACATTTTTTGTGGGTACGGTTGAAACATAAAATTTATTAATGTTTATTTTTTGTAGATACCGAGAGTTTGGGTAAGGAATATTTCCAGAGAGGAAATTGACTTCGTAAAGCATAAGAGGAGGTAAAAGCTGGAGATTCACTGCGGAAAGTGGCGGAAAAGGATAGTTTGAAAACAAAAAAAGATTTTCGTTAACTTTATTCAGAATATTAATATTATTTTATTATTAATGTTTATTAGGTTTGGAAATATCGTTTAGTTAATCATATTTCTGTTATTTTTTTAAATGTTTACTACTTATCAAAGGCTAATTAATGTTTTAGAAATATTAAATACTTAGACTGATTAATGTCGTCATGTGGTACCATAATTTTAATATTCGTAGTATTAATGATAAATAAAACACGTTTTATTAGTACTTTTTGTATTATTTGTATGTATTTCAACAGATTCCAATCGCTGTTTCAACCGCCCCTGGCATGGGGACGGTTGAAACAAAATTTCTTTTTTTTTAAATTTCGTATATTTCTATGAATAGTAACCCGGGAACTATAATGATACAGCCATATCATAGCTAAAACTTCAAATTTCAATTTCACGTATCATAATCGTCACTTGGTTATTAAACAACAAAATTATAGACAATTAAAGCAAAATTGTTTCAACCGTACCCAGTCTCCCCTAAATATTCTAAAGGTTGGGTACATGGTTCGTTTACTTGTAAAAATTGAATTAAATGCTGAAAGCATTAAAAAAATAATGCTTGAAACCCTAGCATTTATTTGAAAAAGTCATCGACCGAAGTCATTCGTTTAGCTATTTTAAAACAAACTGAAAAACAGTTTGTCATCTCAAGCTGCTGATTGCCGAACTGCACGTCTTAACAGCTTGTTACAGCTTGTTCACAGATCATCAGACAATCAGTCCTGACTGATTTGATTGATGACGTCAATTAACTGCTAACAAGCCGTTAATTTATCTCCACATCTTCTGGTTAAGAATTTGTTAATGACTCGGCTAACAATTGAAAGTTTTCACTGAAGTCTGCGATTATTGTATATTAAACTAATATACAGTGTGAGTCACGTTAAAGTGTACATATGAAAATAGATAAAACTAGACCTATTTTTATCGACAAAAAAGAGGTCAAATTTTTTTTGAGATTTTTTTTAAATTTTTTATAGAATTTTTTTTCTTCCAATTACTTATTGTAAAGAAAACGTAATAACTTTTAAACTAAGCGGTATATCCTAATAAAATAAAAACAGTCATAATGCTAAATAACAGGCGATACTGAAAAAATACATAAAATACCCAGAAAATGCTAACAAATAATAAAAAATGAGACTTTTTGAAAAAAATCTGCTTAAAAATTCGTATTTTTTTGGTTATTTGATAAATTTCTCAAAAAAATGCCCCTATAACAGGTGGTTTTTATTACTTTGTATTATTTTCTATCGTATTATCTTTGTAAAACCAAAAATCGCATGTCTCTATCCCTATCACAACATTTGCTATGATCGTTTGAACAAAGGCCTGCCACAACATTATTCTCCGCTACAGGTAGAGACAATTTTAATTTTAACTAAAATGCTTATTTTACTTCGAAATCTTTTGTTTTTATTTGAAATCTAACTTGTCTTTATCAAAATTACAAATCTAGAGCCATTTTCATTTTCGTTGTTAACGAAGCGTTGAATGGCGCGCCCGGAGAGGCTTAGTTCAAACAATCATTGCAAACGTTGTGATAGGGATAGGGACATGCGATTTTTGGTTTTACGAAGGTAATACGATAGAGAATAATTCAAAGTAATAAAAACCACCGGTTATAGGGGCATTTTTTGGAGAAATTTATCAAATAACCAAAAAAACACGAATTTTTAAGCAGATTTTTTTCAAAAAGTATCATTTTTTATTATTTGTTGGCCTTTTTTGTGTATTTTATGTATTTTTTTAGTATCGCCTGTTATTTAGCATTATTACTGTTTTTATTTTATCAGGATATACCGCTTACTTTAAAAGTTATTACGTTTTCTTTACAATAGGTAATGGAAGAAAAAAATTCGATAAAAAATTAAAAAAAAATCTCAAAAATTTTTTGATCTCTTTTTTGTCGATAAAAATAGGTCTAGTTTCATCTATTTTCATATTTACGTGACACACACTGTATACGTTTGTTATTATATTTTTGTAATATTTAATTGTTTTTTTATAATTAGAGCAATATTTAACGTCAACCGTTTAGTGGTTCGTGATTGTTTCCAATCGTGTTGTTACGTACTTTAGATCTTTCATAGCAAAATGCTTCTGCAGTGAAGTTTGCGAATGAAAATTGGTAAGGAACACTTAGAGCATTATAAATCTCCCTCCTGTAGGGTTTTTGAATTGAGATCATTTTACACAAAATAACATATTATTGTAAATTATGGGGTTGTAGCACTAAAATAAAAAATGAAAACTTGTTATATCTTAAAAATACGTAACTTACAACGTGCTGTAATAAGCACAACACACAATTACACACACTTTAAGCTGCTGCTAATACTGGTGAACCTTAATAGAGAGATAAAAATAATGGTGCAACACAGCTTGCGACTTTAGCCTTCTCTAGCTTATTTTATTTACTTGCATCTTAAAGCACACGAGTAAGGGTACATAAAAATCTGTGACTCTAGCTTCTTCTAGCACACGTACTTAGGTACGTGTGTGCTTAGCACTCGAGCTAGAGATAGCTTAGGACGCTATCTAATCAATCACAACAAAAATAAAATGTCTACTACAGCGGTGCAACACTCACTCATCATGCTTCATATGCTCACTTGACTGGAAGCTCGAACACGCCGTGTGGTATCATCACATGAATCATGCAAAAAACAAACTTAGCTACTATTTTATTAACACAGTGCTACACACAGCATGCGTCCCTAGCTCGCCTAACTTACGTGTGAACGCGTCACGAAGCGCGCGAGCGAGCGAGGCGAGCACTTCTAGCTCGTATGAGCAGGAAGGAATGCGTGGTACCTCTTGAACATGCTTTTTTCTACAAGCACATTGCTATACTACAGTCACTCTGGTTAATCGTGCAAGAAACAAGTAATCTTCTGTTAATTTAATAATTATGCCACACACAGCATGCGCTCCTAGCTCCCCTAGCTTACGTGTGAGCGCGTCGCGGAGCGCGCGTGTCACGCAGGGATGCGTGGTGCCTCTCGAACATGCTTCATCTACAAGGATATTGCTACTACAGCCACTCTCGTCAATCGTGCAAGAAACTATTAGTTGTACAATGTGCTACACACAGCATGCGACCTAGCTCCCCTAGCTTACGTGTGAGCGCGTCGCGGAGCGCGCGAGCGAGCGAGGCGAGCGTGTCGCGCAGGGCCGCGTGGTTGCGCTCGAACATGCTCTCATCTACAAGTACATTGCTATCTACAGAGCCACTCCTGTTTCACATGCACAGTATAAATTAATTTGTATAAAAATATCCAAATCTGTATTTCCTGGTCTAACATACCACCAATCATGAGTGTATTCAGTTTGGTGAATCTTTCTTATGAGAGCATGAGTAAATAAATAGACTGGGTAAGCTCGCTCCACCATAGATCGTCTCTAGACCTTTCACGTAAAATCGTGATGAGGAAAAACTCATTTACCTACCATTAAAAGAAAACAGTATCAAAACAATGTCAAAAAGCAGTTTCTCGACAGTTACTGGTAAGAACATTATCTTTCGTCGTCTTATTTCTACTATTTATGTCACTAAGTAAAGCCAAACAAGACTTTCCTTAGCTTTAATTACTTATTTAGACTAACTGCATTGTCCGTGTCAACTACCTGACAATGGTAAAATAAAAATGGTCTAGATTCTAGACCAGAGACTCTGGTCTAGATTCTAGAGTAGACTCTAGAATCTGAGCTAAGCTAAGGATTAAAGAAAAAGTGTACTTACAGGCGGGGTGGTCGTAGAGCGGCGCCACCCGGGTACCCTCGAGCGCTCCTCCCGCCAGCTGCGCCGACAGCGTCTCCAGGAACTCGCGGACGCTGCGCAGCTCGCGGCTGCCACTCGGGCCCGGGCTCTCGCGGCCTTCGCATTCTTCTTCTGGAAAAGTTAAGGTGATTTCGTTAGTATGGTATGTAGGTTCTTTCATCATCATCGTCATCTCAGCGATAGGACGTCAACTGCTGAACATAGGCCTCCCCCAATAATTTCCACAATGGCCGGTTGGTGGCGGCCTGCATGTGTACCCTATACGCAGGATCGTGGGGCTTTACAGAGGACTAATACGTCTCAAATATTATTTGTCCTACATTCCACTTCAGGACCTTATTAGCTTGATGATGAGAAGTGGCGCAAGAAAATCAGCCCACAGCCGTATCACAACCTTTACCTAATTATTTTGTTTTTGGCAACACAATTTGCAATCAAGACAAAATCAGGGTTTTATTTCTTGTTCCTCTGGATTTTTGCGAGGTTCTAACTCATAGAAGACAAGCGGCATGAACAAATAATGCAAGAGGAAGTCGAAGATGATTTGACAATGTCACCACTTTCAAGGTGCCTCCTATGTTCTTCTCATTACTAATTTGGTTGCGGGTCCAACCAATGACAGTTTGACTTTCCCTTGGGACACACTTGACCTTCACTGGTTGGGTTTTTATTGACGGTCAAGCTGTAGATCCTGGCTACAACGGAGTTGTAGCGGTGGAAAAGATATAAAGAATAATAGTCCCGGCCAGGTTCTGGAGTGGAGGCCGCTTACCGGAAAACACAGCGTGGGACGTCCACCCACAAGGTGGACCGACCACGTCATAAAGTAGCAGGAAGGCGCTGGACGCAGGCCGCTACCAACCGGGCAACATGAAAAGCATTGGGGAGGCCTATGTTCAGCAGTGGACATACATTCAAGAAGACTAAGGGCATACTGACCGATCTGCTCGAGCTTGTCGGTGCTGACGCTCCACGGCATGAGGCTGACGGCGCGCTGCAGCTGTTGCAGCAGCCACGCGCTCGAATCGTACTTCACCGGCCTGGAACGAGGGAAAAAATGTCTTAATATCTCAAAACGAACATCAACTCCATTCAATTCATAGCATAATAATATAACTAGTCCGTGAGTCCGCTCCGAAATTCCCAGTCATTTTATGAGTATGATAAAAACACGGTTGGTTACAACAATATGTAACAAACAACAACAATATTTTGCATTTTGAATTGGCCGAAAGGATGAGGAAATCCTTTGGATGGGTTAAATTATATCAATCACAGAGCAGAAAGTATTAAATCGAGTTTTGAGCATACCTATTAGTTTTGTCATATTCTTAATAGGTACCTAGGTACTTTTATTCCTAGGAACAACTGCCAGTACTTACTTTGTCACAGCTCTAAATGGTAGTAGTCAGCTAAGTCACTACGATGTGAATGTTTGCTGTCACGAAAATTTTACCTTTTTGGCATTCTGTATTGATCCGTAGATTTGTCTTAGTACCTATACTACTAGCCTCGTGGACTTGCTTAGATCATTATGGACTTGCAGGCGACCTTACAGACTTTCTTATAATAATAGCACAGAACTCACTTGTAATACCGGCATATGCAGGGCACGAGGCCGCCCTGCGTGTCCCCGCCGCAGCCGCGGCACACGCCGTCATCGGCGCTTGGCAGGCAGCGCTGGCGCCTGTCGTCCCTGGAAACAGAAAGGGCATTTATTTAGTTGTTTATTCTTCAAAGGGGAGAGGAACACCTCAAGCACCTGGATGACCAATGACGAACATGAAAGTACTGGGACAGCTCAGAACTAGAGAGCGGTTAAGACTTTATGTCCTATGAGAAGGACAGTTGAGCCATAGTCGGGTGAAAAATTATCCGAGCACTACAAGTATTTTGGTCAACCCACTTCTAACACAACACAACCATATTTACTCAGCTGTAGGGGTTAAAGTTAATCTATGAGTAATTTTAATGGCTTTCACATTTTTATCTTACTACTCTTCTAGTGGTGAGAGTTCCTTACGATTCCACGCCAGCAATGTTACTTCATAATGATATTTCTATTTATTTACTTTCTGATTGTTTATCACATTAAAAAGTTGGATATTTTTAACGACTCTCTCTTTAATTGGGGTGATTGATGATGATTGATTTGTAATAAAATTCTTCGATTAGATGATTTATTTATTATTTTGGTGTAAAGCTTACGATATTGGCGAATGAATAAAGATTTTAATCATAATAGTATAATGAATACTTAGCATTTAGCTAGTAAAGTAATGAACGAACAGCAGCACATTGACCTATCACAACATGACATTATTTCAATAGATTTAGAACTTTATAAATCCAATATTTTATTATTAGGTTTCAAATAAATGTAGAAAAATATATAGCCGTCATCGTCGTTTCAGCCAAATGACATCAACTGCTGGACGAAGCCCTCCCCCAAGGATCTCAAAAACTACCGGTACTGCGCTGCCTGCTTCCAGCTCTTTAGTAAGTTGAGGTATTTCTACACCACAGATAAATATAGGTACCCGAAACGTGTATGGAACTATTAGGCAATGCATAGTTAGCAATATTTCAGATGTGCGAGCGTTGCAATCGGTGCAACACGCTTGCAACAGCTGCTCGCTTGCCCAACACTCGCAGTTGAGGAAAGCTGCGAAACCCTGAGCTTTTTAGAGCAGAGCTTTATTTAAGTAGACTTACAAGGCTTTTGGTGAATACTGGAAGAAATGTAGTTCCTACTATGAAAATATTAATGAGGTATTCAGATAATGTAGAATTGTAGAGCATTATTTTAATATAATTTCATTTATTCTAAAACTAATTAATTTCACAGCACTAACCTGAAAATAATGTACTGTAATACAAGAATTTATCATGTTACTTGCTGTTGTTACTTATAATTTTTCGCGATTTATATTTAAAGTAAGTACGAGTAATTTGATTGTACAGCAACACAATCTGTTGGATAAGTTTACTTATTAATCAATGCGGCTAATTGGATCTGTAACGTAGATAAACTAATTTGAGATGTAAACAAATTAAAATATAAATAATAAAAATTATCTGAACACAGACAGCATCCACAATAAATAAATAAATTGGAGCACCTGGGTATTATTTTCAATTTATTAAAATTATGGTTCACTTTGAACACTGAATTATCTAATTATTGTAAATTGCCTGATCTATACATTACATAATATAAAACAGGAGATACGCAGGAAAACCAAAGTAACGCACTTACACCGCAGAATTACCAATTTGCCAAACTTATATGGCAGTGGGCCTTCCCAACCCGTCTGGCCAGCGTGGAGAGTGTAGGACAAATCCTCCATTTTGCCTCTGGTGATAGAGAGGGTAGCGGCCTGCGTCCAGCGCTTCCAATCGATCAACATGGAAAGCATTGGGGGAGGCCTATGTTCAGCAGTGGACGTCCTATGGCTGAAATGATGATGATGATGATGATGATAGAGAGGGTAGTGTCTGTAGTGGAGACTAGATGACCTGATGATGAAATGACGACTTGATCGCATACTTACAGGTGTACTAGCGGCCGCCCGCGACTTCGTACGCGTAGATCCCCCCTTAGATTAACCCCTTAGGGGTGCAGTTTCGTAAAATACTTTCTTATAGCGGATGCCTACGTCCATAACATCTACCTGCATGCCAAATTTCGGCCCGATCCGTCCAGTGGTTTGGGCTGTGCGTTGATAGATCACTATGTCAGTCAGTCAGTTTACCTACACCTTTGAGATTTCGTTTTAGTCTCCAATAATCTAACAAATAAGACACAGTGAGTAATAAAATCGTTTAATCAATTCTTGTTCACTGGAATTAATTAATATTATACTTAAAATATATTGTTGGCTCACAGGTTACGACCGCGACACCGTCTCATTTGCATCAGATTAGGATTACAAATACAATTGGTAATAATTAATTATACAGACGATAACACATCAAAGTAAACACTGTATCTTAAACAGTTGGAATAGGTGTTATTTTGCAACCAAAATGTACAGTCTGGTCTGCTGTCGACTGTGCATTGTAAAGTTTTGAACAATTAAAATCTACTTTTGCTGTGTGGCAATACTTGGCTTTTACTTAAACCTAATTTAACTTTATAATATTTACGGTAACTTTTCACTTTGTCCCTCACACAACCGTGCCATCACTTCAGGTTATCTATCACACATAGCGACAAAATTAGAATCTATTGCAGTCTAGATACAAGCATTAAAATAATAATTTATGGATAATATTAAGGTACATAAATTATGATTTTCAGTTATTAAGATTTTTGCACTAAGAGATGCTTTTAAATTGTTAGTGGAAAAAAGTTATATCCATATCTTTTACTTAGGCTAGGCTTCTAGGCTTTATTAATAGGGACAAACCTCATGAAGCCATTTAAAAAGAAAAATAAAAGTTATTGACTATACTTTTAGATCTAGATCCCAGAGATAAGAATAATAAAAAAATGTTGCACAACCATAGGCGGTTGCTTAGATTTTAGAAATAAGCATTTACAAATTTAGTACCTCCTACACACATTGTAGTTAACTTTTTCACAATATTCCTGCATTAAAAAGATCCTTGTTATCTTTTATTGTACAATTTTTATCACAGCGTAAACATGCAAAATGACAACACTTATTGAGGCCAGCAAAATGAAAAATCATTTGACTCTGGTCGTTATAAGTATTGGCTAGTTTCACTGACTTAGACAAAAAATTAACTCACAGGGACCACGATTTAAATAAAATAAAATAACATAAAACAGGTAAACATTTGACGTATTCACAAATTATGCATAATTTTACTAGCCTATTCACCTAAATCATTGCACACAATCCAGACACGCTAAGCTGAAATGTGAACATAATATTGCACAAATTTGAAAGGCCAGACCATTCTCTCGATAATTGTAATTTAAGTAAGCACTGAAACACTACACCCATACCTTCTACGAGCTCGATTCCCATGTTCTTACAGACTATAATTTTCAGAAATAAGTAAAGAGCCAGCTAAACTTACAATACTACTAATGCTACTTTTGAGCAAGAAAATTCATGACAGTGATAAAAGATCAAAATACTTACATAATCCAGGCTTTGTCTAACAAACAAATTAGATGTTAAATTTTAAGAAAATATATGTAGAGTTCATTAAGTAATTCAGAAAGCAGGCTTTATTTGATCTTATTGTTATTACTATTTTTATAATTTATTATGAATAGATACTACTGTAGTGGAATAAAAAACCTATGTTACCTACGTAATAGATAAGTACAAGTAAAATAAAAAAAATACTTTCCAGCCAAAGTTAAAATTAGTGACAAACTATTTTACTCTCGTTAGTTACTTAAACTATGTATCATCATGGACAGACATTTGAAATTCAAGGCTATGGACGTACCATGCCTATTATCTTTATAAATTCAAAAAAATTTTCTTCTTTGTACGAATATCACATTTAATTTTATAAAAGGTATTTTATATGTAGAGGTGTACCTAATGTCTTTCAGACCTGTAGATGTTTTAACTATCATATTCTACTAGCCCACTTATTGAAAAAGACAATTGATTTTATTTTACAAACAATTTTTAATCCTCTCCCCAGCTTGTTTGGAAGAGAACGTTTTCGTAACGATAAGAACACTCAAATTGTATAATTTAAAGATATTTTACAAATTAATGTTTTTGTGATAATTTTCTGTCCTTGTCAATGACGTCTGACGCTATAGCGTCGCTATAGAATGCTATTTGTTGTAATAAAATAGCATTCTATTACTAGCTGTGACCTCGTAGCCTAAAGCCTCCCTCGATAAACGGGCTATCCAATACAAAAATATTTTTTCAAATCGGACATTAGTAGATTATTTCGTAAAAGCAAGTTAAAGTTAGTATGTTTACATCGCAAACAACTTTTTGTGCAGCGCCTCGCGCGGGTCTAGGTCACGGTCAACGATCGAACGGCTTTGAGGCAGAATATATTCTGTGCTTACACTCTCAAAATAAATTAAATCTTTTCCTTAAAATGTTCCATGTGAGATTTTCTAATAAGAATGTTTGTCCAACATAGGATTTCAATTTTAAAAGCGGGTCAAATAAGGACTGTCCTAGGACTCTTATTCAGGAACTAGATTTTATGATACTAGATTATTGTAAGGCGGGTTAAAAAGAAAAGGTTTTCCCATTACAGAAACATAATTTTACAGGATTTCGGCTTATAACTAAATAACATTTTAGAATTAACAATACAACTAATAGGTAGAGATAAGAAACAAGAAAAAATAGTTGCCATGTTCTTTTGTTTGTAAGTACATAATGAAGACAATAATGGGTACCTAATGTAGAAAATTTTAAGTTTCTACCTTCCTACCGAAGCAATTTATGCAAGACTGACCTGACAAATTGACCATAGGCAGGTAACTAAAATCTATGGCACTCAAGCGTGACTGCAATACGACTTGCCACTTTAGTACATAGTACAAATTTGTTTATTGTCGCTACCTTGCGCCCGGTCCTCTCATACCCACTGTTTGCCAGAGGCAAGGTGTCTTTATAACCTTAATCCAAAATCAAATTGATAAGTATTAAAGAGGCACCAAATTAAGGTAACTTTTAGTATTTTGTCACTAAAAATTTTACACCTTTTTTGTATGTCGCGTTTGGCTATAGGTATTCCACATTTCAGAATTCCAAGAATATGGAAACATTTTTACAAAACTTCCCCTTACTCATAGTCCTAACTATCTAAACTACTGTATGATTAATTAAATGGTCTGAACATAATAGCTAACGGGAAAGGCAATTAATATTGGAGTGGAAAAGAGGAAAAATTACAAAGTTCGCAGACTATTTAGGTCAGTTCACGTTTTATAAAACGGGAAAGTAGCTTCTCGTTACTAAAAATAAACCGGTGTGTATTGATTTTTACTTCTATTTCGGTATTTCAAGGGCTGTAGGGTTGTTTTATTCTGAACATTCTATTGCTTATTCATTTCGAAAACATTGTCGTTCGTATCTTATTGATAACAATCTAAGCTTTTCAATTTACATTATCATCGATTTTCCATGCTTGTTGATATGGCTACAAGAGCTTTTACATAATTCGTTCATTCATACATCTCGCCTCTCGATAGAGGCAATGTTTTTCTTATTATAACACTATATTACCCGTAAAAGTAATTAGCCTACAAAACATCAATGTCTTGATAAGGTCGTAGTTCACTCATAATGACTATCGAATCCACATGAATATTCACAGAATCGATCATCACTTCACCATCACTTCACTTCACTCCTCATCCACATCGAACCATAGCGATGTGACGCTCCTGGTTCCCTGCTCCCGAGCTTGCTCCTCTGTAATTATCCTCAGGACCACCACCTCCATCATGCATAGAGCGAATAGTATGAGGAATACTGCAAAATTGGATCCCTGGTGGTGGAATTGGTAAGAGTTGGGCAACGGTCCAGGCGGGGGCCAGGCTGATACTCCGAACATCACTAAACTCGATATCCCGCTCGCAGACATCATTCACCTCATAATCGATTCCAAATTCGAATTAAACGTGCGTACTGGCCACTCGACGGGACAGCAATGGAAAAAGAAATATGTTATCGGGCGAGCGCTCACGGCGGCGTTGAGACGCCAATGCGGGACGGTTGCACCGCCCGCGATTGCAACGTATCGCTCTTATGAAATATGAATCGCTTTAGTTAGATTCCTTTCGTTGGGAAATGGTTGAATGTGAACGCAACTGTTTTGCGGCCAAGGTTAGCGGGCAGTGTGCGGTGACCTTTGTAGGCGATGTTTGTTTTGGTGGGACGCTGCCGGTGTCGATAATCTTATTAGGTCAGGATGCGATAGCTGGAGATTTACGAACGCGAATTTTTATCTGCGGTTAGTGATGTCGCAAGGTTATCTAGCAATCACATAAACTGAATTTTTTCAGTTCATTTTTATACATTTGTTCTGCGTTTGTTGACCTCAATCTCGTCCTGTAGTGTTTTCGTCATTAACTCATGAAAAAAATATACAATGACTGTTTTTATTGCGAGAGGATGGCTGATAGTTTCTTCAAGAAAAGGACATATTGCTTAAATCCTTTTTAGTATGACATTGAACTGACATATTAATGTCACAATGTCAGACTATTAACTGTGATCAAAAATGTAAACAATCATTGCATGTCAGTTTTGCTTTGATTGTTTAGAGATTTCGTGTGATTTGCAACAGCCTTTGCTTATTGCAAGATACAAAGTCCACCTCGGCGCTTAATTGGGATGGTGTAAGCTAGCCAAATAGTTGAGATTGACAAGGGAAAATAGATTTAATGTTCATCTACGTAGCGTACAAAGACGCTCCAGAGCTGTCCCACTTGCGACGTCGGTCTTCTGAACCAGACGTGTCTCTAGAAAGGACGTTGCTGGTTAACCCTAACTGTCCTGTTAGGATAATGCTGGAGTATATTAGGAAGAAGTGCCGATTGGGTACGTTTACGCAGTTCGACCTATGTGACGAAAGTGGGGGGTTAATGGGGCTGTTCAATATGCCCACGTATGCTTATGCCACGGACCAGTTTGAGCACAAGAGGACGTACTACATAATTGTGGTGAAGACAGTGAGTAATCAATACGATGCGATGTTTTTAAATGAGTAATTTACACCAATCGTTGTAAACTACATATTTTGTTGCTTAAACAAAATTAATACTACTGTGAGGTGTTATGATAGATCTCACCTATAGATTTTCATGTTTAAACTGAAGCCACGGATACACAATGGGACTAAATTAAATGTCCCGTACAACTCAGAAACTACGTATTGCAGCAACGTTCTCAAACTGCCCCAAACTGTCCCTCAGTGTTTCGCGCAACATTTTACGTGACCCGTGACATGTTTCATGTTAACGCTCTACGGACAAAACATTGTCCCCGGGAACATCACATAGTCAGCGACATGTTCCGCAACATGTTGCTCCATTTGTCCCCTAGTGTACCCGTGGCTTAAACTCCGACTGGGTCTGGATTTGGCAACAGTTAAGGACAGGTTTGAACTCGAAAGGTATGGAGCTCGAAGGACCAAGTTAAATACGAGTATGTTGCAATCAAAAACTCAGTAAGCCTGTTCGTACATACCCACTATTTAGAAAGGCAAGTTCTTACTTAAAAGGGACTAGGTAGTTTTAAATTTTAATGAATCACACCCATTTTACAGAGGAGTGATTGCTGCAAGGTTGTTTTGGAAAGGAAAATTGGTATGTTTTTGTTTCAAATTCGTTCTAGCAAAGGAATCAATCAATGAAGAAAGATGGCTGATCTGGCATGAAAGAGTTACAGAAAAACTTATAACTAGCACGAAATTCTAATATAAATATAGGAACTACCTGCCTATGCCTTCCTAACACCGAAGGGAAATCTCGTTGCTCATAAACATCGCTATTACACCGACATGCGATCTAAACAATTGCTACAATCAGTAAATAATAACCTAATGCATACGCTATGAGCACATCCATGCATGTACCAAACTTATCGTGGGGTTTGGTGCCAAGGCCTCAGATTCACTGCACACGGTAATTCGTGGCCTTCGCCCCACTAATTGGGCCTAAAATAATGAAAAATATCTACAGTCCCATGAATATGTGGTCAATACTCGTATTACCTAATAGTTGTAGTGCTACAGGGTGGCCCAGAAGAAAGTTCACTTTTGAAAATTCAAGGAAACGAAAACTGTACATTTTCATAGAACTTTTACTATTGCAATATAAAGGAAATTTAATGCAATTTATTTTTAAATTTAACTTTATTTAATTACATCGCCAAGGAGATTTCCTTGACGCTTACAACATTCGATCAACATACATCAAAATCTTGAAATGCGTTCGTTAGAATTACCTCGAAAACTATTTTCAATTTTTTTCCGAATGCTCAGCTTCAGTTGCTGCATGGTTGTTGGATTATAAAAGTACACTCTATTCTTAATGTAACACCACAAAAAAGAATTTTCTGGAATGAGATCAGGGCTTCCTGGGGGCCAGGAGATGTCACCCCTGCCTGAAATTATTTTTTTGTGGGAACATGTCTCTTACCATCTAAATGCTCTCATTTGAAGTGTGACACGTAGCCCCATCTTGATGAAACCAAGTGCTCCGGTCATAGCCTTGCGAATCTTGCAGCTTTGAAATCAAAAAGCTTTTCAGCCTTCCAGTATAGCGCTCTCAAAAATTAATTATCCTTTCAATGCAACAAACCAATTAAGCAGGGGTGAATTCTCACTGCCTCTAAGAAGCGCTAATCTCATTCCAGCAGACTTCTTTTTGTGGGGTTACCTTATGAGCAGAGTATACTCTAATAATCCAAAAACTCTGCAGCATTCATCCATCCTGAATCCATTTCGAGGCAACTCTAACGAAAGTTTTTCAAAATTTCGATGTATGTTGACCGAATGTTGTAAACGTCAAGGGAATCACATGTACGATAAAATTTATGAAAGAAAGTAAATTTTAAAATAAATTGCACTAAATTTCCATTAAATTGCAATAGTTAAAGTTCTACAAAAATGAACAGTTTTCGTTTCCTTGAATTTTCAAAAATGAACTTTCTTCTGGGCCACCCTGTATTTTATTTATTTATTTATTTAATTAAAATGCAAGTGAGCTTACAGATATGTCCAAAGCGCTCACATTGCCAATTTGAAATTACTTTTAATGTTAGTAAGTACTTATATCTATTTATGGTTAGTAGACAAATACAATCTTATTTTTTTTACAAAACACTATGGAGTTGGCAAAGATGTGCTAGTCCTTGTCAATTTAACGCCTGATCTGCAAAAATTTAGAATTCGATGCTAGAGATTTAGTAAAGAGCTAAATTGTGTTTTGGGGAACGAAATCCAAAAAACTAGAAATCACTAATATACAAAATATACCTTGTGATTTGTTAATGGAGTTTTCCTTTCTTTTGTTTGATTTTGGATTAGTAGTTGATGTTAAAAAAAAAAGCATTTCGCTGCGTCAGATAGCGTGTTACTGTATATTTATTAGCTAAGTAATATTTCAACACACACCACGCCTAATATTCTGTACTCTGTAAATTTTGCCCTCCGTTCTTTTGCAGGAGGCCGACAAACGCCTGTCAGTTCTACCCCAACTGAACCACGAGAATCGAATCTACATAGACCTGAAGAACCGCGTGAAGAAGTTCCTGGCTACCGGTGACGTGAGCCCTCAGGCCACCCCTCCTGGGAAGGTCACCCCTCCTCCCGCGCCAGCTAAGTCGGTTATGAAGAAGAAGTGACATCTTCGAGACTGCGTATTTTATGCAAGTCATGTGATGTTACTTGAATTAGCTCTACATAAAGTGATAGTTTTATGGGATTAGATATTTATTACACCTACAATTTGTTTAACGAATTTAATATTACATTAATTTCAATTCTTCTTCTTAGTCGGGCACTCTCGTGGTGGGGTGGTATTTCAATTAGCAAAATACTTTTTCCAATACTTTATTTAACAACAACAATGTAGCGCCTGATGTAGGTTGTTGAGATACGTTTCTCACTAAAAGTTTATTGCTGTGGATACACTCTCAGGCACTAAAATAGTATAAGTAAGTGTTTAAAACAATGAAACATAAAAAATAGGGCAGATGAGTCGAGCTCACAGGTAGGTGTACTCTTATAGGTAATTTAGAAAAACTAAGTGAATATTTTTGGAAATCGGCGTTAGCATTGTGCATGCACTCTACATTATTCTACCTAACCTTGCCTTAATGTTAATTAATCGTTTTATGGCATTAGTTTATCCAAGCTCCTCATAGATCCTTGTGACAGTTCACGGGTTTATCGTGAATCATGCAACGCGCGAGTTTATCCACCTTCCGGCGCGAACGGCACGACGCGTGATGCGACAGCTCGTGCCGCTGAATTACAAGTATCTAAGCTGTGCTAAAGCCTGTTGTCCAGTGCTTGCGGTGGCTTAACAGTAACCCAGACACGCTGGTACCGGCTGGACGGCGCTGTAGGGCCCAAAAGATAAGGAGACATGTGACAAGTGCCCCATAAGGGCTACCTTTACTTTTTTATTTTTTACTACATTTTGACGTTCATAAGTGCCACGGCAGTGGGCGGGGCACATAGCTCGTAGAGACGATGGCCGTTGGGGCAGAAAAGTTCTCGAGTGGCGACCACGGTCTGGAAGACGTAGCGTGGGCAGGCCTCCTACTAGGTGGACCGACGATCTGCGATGCGGGCAGCGCAGAACCGTGCATTGTGGAAAACCTTGGAGGAGGCCTTTGTCCAGCAGTGGGCGTCATTTGGCTGAAACGAACGAACGAACGAAGTGCCACTTGTGGTCTAAACTTAATAAATATTTTTGATTTTGACACAATAGAAATTTAATTTTTATGAATGCTATAGCAGTTCACTATCCACGAAAGTGTTAAGGTGGACATCTTGCATCGTCGTGATATGTCTGTCTGTATATCTGTATATCTGTCCGTAACTGTAAGTCTACAGCCTCAGATATTATTATTGCAAATATTAATCAGTTGCATTCGGCCGATTTGATCAACAGTCGTTTCGTACTTTCGTATTTATAATCTTGGTAAGATATCAGGATATTTGTTTGTAAAAAGTTTTTTTCATACTTCTACAATTTGGCGAGCGCTTTTTTTTTAAAGTTTTTCGTATTAAGTATCCAATTTTAACATCTTTTCAAAGGTCATCTAACAACTCTGCAGGTGACGTCTTAATTCTTTACAATTCTTTATTGTGAAAACCAATCACGTCAGTAAACCTAGTCCGGAACGTTAAAAATAGATTCCTACCGGAACTGGACCCCACGCCCAGGAAGATGGCGATGTCAATAGAATAATAATGGGTTTGCACCATACCATCTGTCTTCCATAATTCAGCGGCAGTTTCAACTATTCAACAGTCTCAGGCACCTCAAGCAGATTAATATCTCTAGCTTTTATGATTATTTAAATAACAACACTTGTCCATTTGGAGAATCATCCCTTATTCCATATTCCTCTACAGCGATTTTAATTTGACATTGTCACGCAGTGGCTTATCTTATAAGTATGGATTTCGTGCGTTAGTATTTTTTATGAATGTCTTGTCTGGGATTCACGACAGTTGTTTTTTCCGAAATGCAAACCAGTAACCGGATAAGTCTATAAGCCCTAGATAGCCGAATAACACGTATTTATAACAAAAAGGCGGGCGCACCGTGGAAATATGGCGGCGCAACGGTCGCGGGCGCAGATGGCGCGCGCCGGACCGTGGCAGAGCGCATTTGGCGGTTAGGGGTGACAGATGACAGGTGGCGTTTTAACTATTCTGTTTTTTGTTTTTAAAAGTGTCATAATTTTGCTAGATAAAAAGAGCAAAAGCACGGTAATACTATCTATACAGTATTCCAACTCGGCCATATTTTTGAAATAAATGTCAACAGCCGCGCGGTACGTCACCGTATGACAACATGCGATAGGGCTGCCCACCTGCAGACCCTATTTTTATTACATCTGCCTACTTTGAATTTCTATCTAGTTTTGTGATTGTAATTTTTTATGTTATTTTGACAAACAAAATACTTTGTGAATGAAATAGGATAAAAATGCATGTTGTTTTGTGATTAGTAGATTGAATTAAAAAAATATATTTGTGTTAAGATTTAGTAACAAATCGACTCGACTGAGGCGTACAAAATGCTTGAATATTATACAGGGTGTTAGGTAAATGGGTTTATAAGCGGACAATAGCCCATGTTAGCATGTGCATATAAATGGTATGGTGAAGTCAGAAAATTGATATCATCATGTTAATAATTTTAATTTTCGTACAAATCTGATATTATAAATTTTATTTTGTATGAAAATTAAAAAAAATTAAATGATATTATCACTGACTTTCCCATACCATTTACATGCATATTAATATGTTAACATGGGCTAGTGTCGGCTTATAAACCTATTTACCTAACACCCTGTATTAATAGGTACTTGTAATTATTTTTATAGAAAAAAGCACTTACTGTTTAAAAAAACAACACATCGTCCGTTTATTACTGTGGCACATTCGCGACACCCCCGACTTTTGCAAGTCGAGCGCATACCGAGATTTGAATTTCGAAGAAAAGCTCGCATTTCGTCCGTTTATATGAAGTTACAATACTGTATGATAGTATTACCGTGGCAAAAGCGACAGTCGTATTATCAGACATAGAACATGTAACTTAGAAGAGCAGGCCCAGATGGTTGTGAACGAAGACATGGAAGGCTAGGTACTTCTATTCTTCACTATTAATGATAAGTATTGGCTTTCCACTGTCTACGGAAACAAACACATTCTCCTATATCACACGTTTTCTACATGAAAATAGGCTGAAAGAACTATTAACGGAAGTTATAAACTTTCAATAAAACATCCATGACGAAAGTCACTTTTTAAAGAGATTTCTTTTCCGAAAGTAATCTTATCCATATTTTTTTATTTTGCTCGCTTAAGTACTTTTGTGTTCTTTTTGATTGACACCGGAACTGCACGTGCCAGCCCTACGTGCGTCCAAAATACGTTGACAGCCGAATTGAGTGTAACCCAGATTGTATTGTACGAGCGGTGATTCCGCAAAAACCATGCAGTGAGACGACAATTAACTTTATTTATAGACGCTGAAACTGTAGTGTTTATTAACATATTTAAAACATAAGGCTTCAGCAAATTCCAAAAGCTGATTTGCGAACAAATGCTTCCAAAATACACATTTTGAGTTTTCTAACTTTGAAGTGCGTGTCGAATTAGGGTCCTTGCTGTATTGTCACCATAATAATGTAGAATTAAATACTTGCATTCCTGGTCTTCTTCATCATTTTCGTCTAAACATGATATATCTATGCATACACCCTCATACTCCTTGTAGGTGGTGATGAGTTTGTCCCTGCGCGCTTCCAGCATCTCAACCTTGGATAATTCCAGGTTATTAGGATGTAGGTGTAAGTATTATTACCGTGTGATACTGTGAAAACAAACTAACTCTATCTGTTGGAACTTAAAAAACTCAAACTCAAAACAATATTTGCCTGTTTTTGACTGACGTTTCGACCGGGTTAACTCTCTTGCGGCCAAACGTCAGGAAAAACAGGTTTTACTAGGACAGAAGGGGTTTTATTTATCTACGGGACTATTCCCACCTCTCGTTCCCACCACTGCAACTCCTGTGTAGCCAGGATCTTCAGCTTGACCGCCACAAAAACCCAACCAATGAAGGTCAAGTTTGTCCCGGGGGAAAGTTAAACTGTCATTGGACCCGCAACGAAATTAATCAGGGTTTTATTTATCTGCTACTGACTAACTGACCGGTCACCCATCCATGCCGCAACGCTTTGTTTGCGACACAAGCGGTAACGAACACGTAACCGCTTGCAATGCTTCCGACGCTCTCGCGAAGTGATCTCATTTAACCGTAGTTACGAGGTCTGTTCGACCCTAACGCAATTCGGTTGACTTGGGTAATTCAATTTGCCAATTAATAACCTTTCAAAGGTTGTTATAGGACGGACTGTGTCGGTCAAAACATGACAATCCGCATTTTCTAAGGCTGGGTGCACAATCTTACTGTAACTAATACAAACGTCAAAAGTCTGTCAAACTCCACACAAAAACACCGGTTATAGTTAGGGTTAAAGTTAAGGTGGCAACTGAGGCTAACTATTTTATTTACGCAAGTCTTGTAAAAACTTTTTTAATATGCTTAGCCATACTGAATATAGGTATTTAGTATTTAATTATTTTATTTTGCATAATTAACGATGGTTAATTTTTTTTTCAATCTACACTAAAAATTGGTTCAATTAGTTAGGGAATGTGTCTATTTTTAATTTAAACATAAGCATTAAATTTTAATTGTAAAATAACTTTTAAAATCCAATGACGAGTTTCGACATATCCTCCTTTTGTTTTTTAGAGCTCATTTAGTTATTATCTAATTGTTAAATTAATGCAATAACATTTTAGTAGAGCACTAACGTGTTCATAAAATTTAATGACCGGTAAATGTGGCGAATTTTGCTTCTTGGTTCTTTTATAACAGTATGGAATTGTACGTAAATTGTAAATAAACCGGCACTGAATGAAAAGATGAAAACAAAAGCTTATCAAAATTATCTTCGCGTTATTATCAAAGCCCAATATGAAATAGATCAAATAATCAGATATGGCTGACAAAAACCCATTGATTTATGAAATACGAGTAGCATTAAAATATGGCTTTAATTTTGCTTTAATTTCAGTAAATAATTAACCTTTTTCGAATAATTAAGTAAAAAAACTCACCGATTAATTTTGTATCCAAAAAGTCACAATACACAAGCACTAGAAAAGCTGGCCACTTCACACTATCACCAATTAAAAGTAATTTCTCATTCAAAATTCGCGTTTATTATTTTTAAAATTCACGGCCGCGGACGGGCGTTTCCGAATTCGGGTACAAATCGACTAACCGGCCAGTGGCAGAGGCGCGGGCGCCGATATGCATCGCGCCTTCCTCATTCAAACCTACCCTTGACTTTTGATTTCCGTTGCAATTAAAATAGCGAATTGTGAATTATATAGCGAAATGTGAACTTAATTATGAATGGACGGTAGTTCCTGCTATTGCTGCAACTGAAAGGAAAGGTAACCCTCCAGTTTTGTCAAAGATTCTAGACGTTTTTATTGAAATTGAACCTTGTTATAATAGCTTATCGTCAATGATATTATAGAACTATAGATATGTTACGTTCATAGAAATTACGATTTTAATCCGTGCCGAACTATTCCAAATTGCACACATTGACAAATGTAACTGATAAGTGAAACAAAAGATACGAAATAGCACGCAAATGAAAGAGATAGCTATAGTTTTAACGATTCTGCACTAACTAATCTATGTCCGCAGCGCACGCATCCTTATCGCTCTAACGTCAAAACAAGATCGCTTTCTCTTTCTTAACTTGAACATGGCGTATGGCGTCTTGATTGTTTGCATAAATAATTGAAAATATAAATACTAAATAATTTTGCATAATCACATGTGGTAAGAGATCCCTTGTATTTTGTTTACTTTAGAGTCATAATTGGTACACTTTCGAAACACACACGATGGCATTTTTTATTTATTTTGGTAAGAACACAGGAACTTACGGTGTGGTACGCACGCGATTGCGCATGACGCAGGCCACACGAAGCTAACACGAAGACTAAACACAAGACGTCCCAATTGGGACGTATTTGAGTATTCACAGCGCGAGCGCTTATAACATATCTGCTTTTGTTTTTATATAATATCATTGCTTATCGTCCTAGTTATTAAGTAGTTTGTATTAAGCATGAAATTAAAGTCCTAATTTAAGCATTACTTAAATACTACTATGGATCCTAATATTTCTATCCTGAAATGTCCTTATCGAAGGACATTATTCAAGACTAGCTTTCCGCCCGCGGCTTCGCCCGCGTGGAATTTTGTCTGTCACAGAAAAACTTTATCGCGCGCGTCCCTGTTTCAAAAACCGGGATAAAAACTATCCTATGTTCTTTCCCGGGACTCAAACTATCTCTATGCCAAATTTCATCAAAATCGGTTGCGAGGTTTAAGCGGGAAAGCGTAACAGACAGACAGACAGACAGAGTTACTTTCGCATTTATAATATTAGTTGGGATAGAAATATTATAAAATGTTTTGTTTCGAGTCACCTAACGCCGAGGTTGTTTTTTGAACAAAGTTGGTGATGTACTTTTTCTTATCATTTCAATAAATAAATAGGTTTGCGGTGGATGAAATGCAATTTATATTTTGCGGTTGGTCAAGTCACTCCAAATCGCAGACAATGCACAATGTACCGGAACCCGACGTGCTAATCGTGACCCACAATCGTAAGCAAATGGACATTGTTTCAAAAAAGACCATTCTGAGTGCAGCCATTCACATGATTTCAACCTTTATCATTAAAATTTCTGTTTTAAAGGATTCGTTTTGGTTTGTGACACGCATTTTGGCGACTGTGTAATTGCGTTCCGCAGTTTTTTATACAAAATTTCAGCGTAAACATGATAATTAGTCGTAAATAGTAACAAAAAATAGAAAGTGGAGTAAGTAATAAACGGGTACATTTAGCATCAAATGTTATTCGCAACACACAACAGTGTAAAGGAGGAAATTGACAAGTGATTTACGGTAATTTTTAGGATCCACCAATTACATTCACTCTAACAATCTACCATTAAACAAATTAATTTTAACCTCATGAATTTAAAACACTCTGTGACCTGTGGTGTTGCATAATTTGGAAATTTCCTCTCCTCTTTCCTCGTTTTCAACCGACTTCAAAAAAGGAGGAGGTTCTCAATTCGACCCGTATGTTTTTTTTTTTTTTTTTTTTCTATGTTTGTTACGCGATAACTCCGCCAATTATGAACCGATTTGAACAAATCTTTTTTCGGCGTATAGGTAATATCTCAAGGGTGGTCCCATTTAAATTTAATAATAAAAAAAACGACCCCCAAGGGTGGAAAATTGGGGATGAACTTTTTTATACGCAATATCTCCGCCGATTATAAACCAATTTGAACGATTATTTTTTTGTTGAATAGGTATTATCAAAAGGGTGGTTTCATGCGAATTTGAAGAAAATATTTCACCCCCAAGGGTGGAAAATTGGGGATGAACTTTTTTATACGCAATATCTCCGCCGATTATGAACCAATTTTTTTTGGTCTCAGTGTACTGCCTACCTTCAGTGGTAACATCAAGGTAATAATTAGTTAACTAAAAAGCAAGAAATAAGTAAAATTTTATAAAAAAAAAATAAAACCGACTCCAAAAAACCTACACTAAAACGTAGAAAAATAATTACTAATATTTATGTAGGTATACCATGATTGATACTTTTGGAGTCGGTGCAGGCAAACTTTACATGTTTCATAATCTTGGCACCGACTCCAGAAGTATCAATCATGGTATACCTACATAAATATTAGTAATTATTTTTCTACGTTTTAGTGTAGGTTTTTTGGAGTCGGTTTTATTTTTATAATCATTGATAAATTCGTGACAAATGATGACGTAGGTGGTACTTCAATGTATTATTATAGATAGGTATAACGTAGAGCACTCAACTTACGCTATCTTCATCAGCTGTTTTCACAAAGTTTCAACGTATTCATAGAAGTTGAAAAATAGGCGGAAAGTTCAGACCAATGTTTCTCTCTATCTTTGAAGTAAATCCACTTTGAATTGAGACAAAAATAGTTAAACAGAAAAAGCAATGCCCTCAGAGAGTTGAATTCATTTGGGTAAAATCCTGTAGCTTTATCAATAGGTAAAAGCAGTAAGGGTGAATGAATGAAAGTTGTGACTGTAGTAAAAACAGTTATGATGAGATTCCAGTATAATTGTAGCCAAACTAGTGATGGGTTCATCACAATAGCCATGTGGACACGACACGCTCTACGGGCGCCATTAACGTGCCATTGTCAAACGCGTCGGGATCGGATGTGACGACACCGAATATATTACAATGTGGCTATCTGCGTATCGATGGGATGTGTTCATTAAGGAAAGGTCGAAAAGATTATATCTGCTGTAGATTTTGATTACAATTAACTCTACATTAGTATACATACCAACGTCGTAAAATATTTCATTCTCTGTCTTTTGTTAGCTTTTCCACTTTACTTTTAACAGCTGAAAATATTTTGACTAGGTAAATCCTATATGCGTGTGTTGTGTAAAGTCATGCACTATTTTTATGTAACAGAAAAAAGTAAAAGTCCTAATGTAGTTTCCTTCCTTAAAGACTTTAGTTCAAAAACATTAGACATAAGTAATTTAATTTTAATAGATCTTGTATAACATTCAGCAATTATATGTTGAAAAAGTTTCAGCAAATCTGTACTAACAGTGCCCTCTAGCTGAATCTACCAGCAACGACGTTACGGTTACGGTTCGAGGCTCTACGCGGCTACGCGGCTGCTTGTTACGTATTATCCGCGGAGGCAGTGTTCTGTGTCGTCGCTAGATGTCGACTACTTTGTCATTAAGAACATTAGGTATTTTCTTTTTTCGTATGAGCATTATTTTCTTTTTTTTTCTTTTTTCAGCCAGAATGTTATGAAACTGATATTCGTGAGACTATCACACCGTGAGACCGTGATCAAAATAGCATGTAGAGTCGTTCGGTATTGACCTGTTTTATTTATTACAAAAGTGATGTGATAAAGGTTTAAACTTTCATTTATCAAAGTTTTAAACCAGTAGGAAGTAAATGAATAGTATTACACCTTATTGCTTGGAAATTATTACAAATTGGAATAAATTCACTTCATAGTAGCATGAAGGTTTAAGATAATTGTCAGCTGACATCAGAGCCCTACATCTATTTATTTTGTGATATGTGATTTTCTTGAACTTTAAAGCTTAGAAAGTCTGGACGTTTCAAATTAGAAAAACTGACGCAAGGGCTGTTGGCTTTGGATGTGGTGTGGCAGAGCACTCCCTGCAAAGTACTTTTTTATCAAAATAAAATAAATTCAACAACTTACTTGGGCCACGAAAGTCCATTGGCGACCAGGTAGCAGACGCCCGACACGATGCCTGCGATCAGGCCCAGGCTGACACTGGTCGACAGGGAGAGAGTGTCCGGCATTTTGGGTCACATGTGGCTTCTTCTGCGTTCGTCTTTTGTTTCACTGTGGGTTCCTTCTTCTTCTTTCGGCTTTTGTTTCACTTTCACACTCACACTAATTATGTTCTCTTCTTTTGGAGGTTCGGTCAAACTGTTCTTCGTTTGTTTTTATTAGATCTTATTTAAAACAACTTTTGAAGGGTTTAGATGACTGTGTTTGAATTTCGTGTGCTCTTGAAAACTGCTGATGTAGGTAAAGGATATTCAAGTTGTTTCAATTTATGTGTATGTAGCTAAATCTTCTTCAAGGCAATTTTTACTGTTCGCTTTCGATGACTGAAAAATGAAAAAGTAACTTACTGGACCTTCCTATCTTTACCTATCGGTAATGTAATAAATAAACCGTAACCGTACACCGTCACGCAACTAATAAGCAACCTTAACAGACAATAGCATACATAAGTTATAAAAGTTATCTCACATTTTCCTTGTAGTCATACACAACTCTATCTGTTTTATTTACCTACATAAACTATCGCCAAACCAATATCTCACATTTTCCTTGTAATACACAACTATTTTATTTACCCATGTAATCTGTCGCCAAACCAAAAGATTAACGTCAAACATGAAACAACTTCATAACGTTTAAAAATCTTAATTTCCCAACACTTATCTTTGTTAAAGCCAAGCTTAGAAGATAACAGTATAAAGCGCACTTCACATAGAGATAAAGGCAATTACCTCCACAATGGGCCAACGGGTTTGGTTCCCAGCCTGGACTACTGGCACTAGATTCAGGTGCTCTAGAATCCCTGAGAATATCTGGAGAATTGAAGTTCTCAGGCATAGTGGTACATTGCCACAAAGTAAGCTGAGAATGTGTGATAAATAGGTACATTTGCATTGTTTAGATCAGTGGTTCTTAACCTTTAAATTACGAGGGACCATTTTACCAAATTTATGTCTTGTCAGGGACCACTTTTTTTTTTAAATCCTATGAAAGGGATTTTTCGCCCACTGTGCGCCGTTTGCGTTGTGTTGACTCGACTCATCACGTCACGTCACTTGTTTATTACGATGTCTTCGTGGACCACTTGGAATGCCTCCAGGGACCACCAGTGGTCCGTGGACCACCGGTTAAGAACCACTGGTTTAGATCGAGATAATGAATATTAGTGATGTCTCCATGCTTGATCGAGGCGTTGGAAATGCTTATTTTAATTATAGAGACTGATTGCTCTCCCTTGACATAATCAAAACAAAAATGCATGTAACTTTAATGACGAGTCTTTGTAACTCAAGAGTCCAATTTCTTGTTGACTACTAGTTACTGTTATTTTCATGCTACAAAGTGAAACTTAACTCTTGAAAATGAGACTTTACAAAAATAATTGTAAAAATAAGTTAGGATTATCTATTTTCTACAACAAACTATAAATGCAACAAGAAATTACATAGGTAACACTACCTTATGTCATTCCAATAAACAATTATGGATGTGGGTAATAGAAAATTAAAGCACTTTATCGCTAATAGAAAATTGTGATTGCACAAAATGCTCGGAAGCTGTGTAGGTACCTGCAGTCAACAGCACATCATACTATAATCTTTTTATTGCAAAGTCGCTCTTATTGCCACAACATAAGATGCCGCAGTGTTAAGCTTAACGTGCCGTAGCCTGTACAGAGTTAATCTTCTATTAGAGCGGTCACACGAGATGATTGTTTTCACGGGATTATCCGCTGTGGCAGGGAGCCAATGGGTTAATTGATTTTAAGTTATAACTTAATTAGATCATTGCAGATAAATCAGTTACATATCATGTGTGCTAAGAGTATAACAAAACATTGGCATAGGAGGTAACTTCGAAGACCTCCTCAACCATGAAACACTCGTTTCAAGTTTCCTTGTAGTAATGTTAAAGTCGCAAAAATATTATTAAGAGTTTTTCCATACCTAATACCTACCTGACTCAACATCAACGAAGTAAAGTAACAATATTATGTTGATTTTAATCATTTCTTATCCGTGAAAAAACGATCTAACCCGTGTTAATCTCATCATCCTTACTCGAGACTAAAGTCAACCCTTTTTATAAAACCACTAATTGCTTTGCTAATAAGCATTAAACGACCCACAGGTGGCGTAAAACACCCTGCAATGGAATTAAGAAGTAATTAAGCCAATCAGTTTCCAATTAGCGATATAATGGTGTTATCTCCACATGCAAAAAGGTTTCGTGGCATTACGCCAGCACGCGTGACGTATTTATACAGGGTGATTGGGATACTCGACCTATTCCTTGAAAGGGATTATAGTTACTAAAGGTCATTAGTAACAAGTTAAGTCCAGTGAACCAGGGGTCGAAACTGGATGGTTATCGAGGTTCTTCGTTTCTTCGATTTAAAAAAAAATGTAAATGAACTACCAGTAGGTACTCCATGCTAAACATTAAATTGATACTTTTCTGTAAGTTGAAAAAATTTTGTTAATTTTAAAAAAAAAGCTCTTGGCCAAAACTTACATAATCTCAGAGATAAAAGGTCTTAAGTAAAAATATTTTTTATTTTCTGTGAGCTTTTTTTTATATTTTCACTGGAAATAATTTGTTGCTAATTATTTCTTTGTATTACCCCACTCAATGAACAGGTCGAGTAACCCTGTCACCCTGTATAGCTTTAATTTAAACTTACAAAAGCTTCGGTTCCACTAAGCGCTTATCTCACACGTTGACTTGGCACTTGGCAAGCTTGCGGTGGCTCAAGTTTGAGCCGCAGTCAGCTGACATTGCTGACTTGTTGTTAATTGGATTGGAACTCGTATGATATGTGTTGAGAAATTAAATTTATTTATTAGGTACAATAATGGCACTTTTCATACATAGAAAGTTAACATTGTACAAAGGAAAGAACATTAAGGCTTTGTTGCACCACCTAACTTTGACTATGACGATAACCGGTGATTTTTGTATGGAGTTTGACAGATTTTTGACGTTTGTCAAAGTTAAAGTAAGATGGTGCAACCCAGCCTTAATGATGTGCTGAAAAACAAAATAAGGAATTCGAATTTGTTTTCGTTTAATTGCTGTTTATTATATTCGTTTCCATCTCAAAAACTAATACATGCAGTTGGGTTTTTTGCTTTAAAATACAGTAATAAATTTTTTAGTGCATTATAAAAACAATAAAATAATCTTTTGTATGGTATAATAGACAATATAAATGCGACGAATGACTTTAATAGAACCAAGACAAAGAGTCGTCATTTAGATAAACATTTAAATTAAACACTAATTCCGAAATAATTAACTGCGACGAATTTTCGTGGGAAATCCGTTGACAATGTTGGAATTAGGTATTTGTTACTGGCGATTCAAGGCTGGGGGTTATCAGGAGCTACGATCTGAACTCACGACGCCTTTAACTGCCTAGAAAAAAAAATTCAAAGCTGTATGTATACGAACGGACTCCTTAGGCGCGCGACCCTGGCCACTACGAAACTTTTCTTTTTTTTCAGCAACTAATTTTGTTACTCAATTTTTTTTTCACTCTTGATAAAAAATTGCTTGCAATAATTTTACGCCACGAATAATTAAGTATGCGTTTCATAATTTTATAATTTGCATTTTGAAACTTCAGAAATTAAAATTGCGATTTGTATAGTAAGTTATGACAACTTTTTATTAGCGGTACGAAGTTCGCCAGGTAAGCTACTTAATTACGTTATAATCTCTTTGCAAAAATCCATTGTAGTTTATGTTTATAGTTCGTTTTATCCACGAAGACGCGCCCCACCAATTTTTGGTCGATAGAAGCGCGTGATGGTGCGGGGAGTTAGTTCCGAGGAATCCGAGCGTCATTATTGTAGTGTGCGTGTGCACTCATGGATGATTTAGCGTGTACCGATAACACTCAAACATTAGCGGAAGAATGATGGGGCGCGTATTCGTGGATGAATGAAACGATCTTTAAGTATTTTTTGATGTGAACAAGCGTAGAGTTATGCCAATGAACGTGTGACAATCGAAAGCTAAAGAATGCCAAGTGTTTGCTTTGGGTAATGATTTGGTGCTGACATGTCAAATCTATCGTGTTACGTCTGCGCGTGGGCATGATGCAGAAGAGGAACTTTCACAAATGGATGTGCTGGGTGTATTGAATCTTGTCGACGAAGAAGCATATATTCAATGATGTCTCTGTGATCAACTCGGTCAAAACAGGAAGCGATCACCGAATGGTAAGAGGCACATTGAATATCAGACCCAAGCTCGAGAGGCGTCGACTGATGAAGTCTACGCTCCGCCCAGCGCCCATCCAACTCCAAAACCCCGAAAGCTTTCAGCTCGAGTTGCAAAATCGTTTCGAATGCCTAGGAGACTGCGAAAATGTGGACGAATACAATGACAGGTTCGTGGAAATTGTCCAAACGACTGGGTCTAAGTTCTTTAAAACCCGTCGTCCAAAAGGAACCAAAAAGGTCTCTGACCTCACCAATAAACTTATGGAAGAGAGACGAAACTTGGTTCTGCAGTCCTCTGAAGATGCTGCTCAGTATCGGCGTCTTAACAGACAGATCTCCAAGTCTTTGACTCGCGATCTACGCCAATTTAATACAGATCGTATTAAAGAGGCGATTGAGCGTAACAAAGGCTCTAAAGTGTTCGCTAGGGATCTGTCTGTTGGCCAAAGTCAACTGACCAAGCTGAAGACCGAGGATGGCAGAGACATCTCGTCGGGGCCTGAGTTATTGGAAGAGGTTGAGAAGTTCTACGGACAATTATACACGAGTGTACGTACACCTGTCACAAATCTAGCCGAAGACCCAAGAGCTAGACTGACCCGACACTACACCGAAGATATCCCGGACGTCAGCCTGTACGAGATTAGAATGGCTCTCAAACAGCTGAAAAACAACAAGGCACCGGGTGATGATGGAATCACGGCTGAGCTTCTGAAAGCAGGCGGAACGCCGGTACTAAAGGCTCTTCAGAGGCTGTTCGATTCCGTCATACTTGAGGGAAAAACGCCTACGGCATGGCACAGAAGTGTGGTGATACTTTTTTTCAAAAAGGCGACAAAACCTTGTTGAAAAATTATAGACCCATCTCACTTCTGAGCCATGTCTACAAGCTGTTTTCGAGAGTCATCACGAATCGTCTCGCACGCAGGCTCGACGACTTCCAGTCTCCCGAACAAGCCGGTTTCCGAAAAGGCTTTAGTACCATAGACCACATACATACGCTACGGCAGATTATACAGAAGACCGAGGAGTATAATCAGCCACTTTGTCTGGCGTTTGTGGACTATGAAAAAGCCTTCGACTCGATCGAGACCTGGGCAGTGCTACAGTCTCTCCAACGGTGCCAAATTGACTATAGATACATCGAAGCGCTGAAGGGCTTGTACGAAAACGCCACAATGTCGGTCCGCCTCCAGGATCAGAACTCGAAACCTATCCAGTTGCAGCGAGGGGTGAGACAGGGAGATGTCATATCTCCGAAACTGTTCACCACCGCCCTGGAAGATGTTTTCAAGCTTCTGGACTGGAGCGGATTCGGCATAAATATCAACGGCGAGTATATCACACACCTTCGTTTCGCGGACGATATCGTAGTCATGGCTGAGACCGTGGAGGACCTAAACACAATGCTCGATGGCCTCAGTAGAGCCTCTCAACAAGTGGGTCTTAAAATGAACATGGACAAGACAAAAAATTATGTCAAATGCCCGTGTTGTACCCACTCCTCTGAAGGTTGGAGACACTACACTCGAACTTGTTGACAATTATGTATACCTGGGACAAACAGTCCAGTTAGGTAGGTCCAACTTCGAGAAAGAGGTTAATCGTCGAATCCAACTCGGCTGGGCAGCGTTCGGGAAGCTTCGCGAAATTCTCACGTCCGAAATACCGCAGTGTCTCAAGACAAAAGTATTTGACCAGTGTGTGTTGCCAGTGATGGTGTATGGCTCTGAGACGTGGTCGCTTACTATGGGCCTCATAAGAAGGCTCAAGGTCACCCAAAGAGCGATGGAGCGTGCTATGCTCGGAGTTTCCCTGCGTGATCGAATCAGAAATGAGGAGATCCGTAGGAGAACCAGAGTGACTGACATAGCCCGCAGAATCGCTAAAATCAAGTGGCAGTGGGCGGGGCACATAGCTCGAAGAGCTGATGGCCGCTGGGGCAGGAAAGTTCTTGAGTGGCGACCACGAGCTGGAAGACGTAGCGTGGGCAGGCCTCCCACTAGGTGGACCGACGATCTGGTAAAGGTCGCGGGAAGTACCTGGATGCAAGCGGCGCAGGACCGGTCTTTGTGGAAATCCTTGGGGGAGGCCTTTGTCCAGCAGTGGACGTCTTTCGGCTGAAACGAACGAACGAACGACGTCCATTGCTGAACAAATGCCTCCCTCAAGGATTTCCACAGAGACCGGTCCTGCGCCGCCAGCTTCCAGGCATCTTCCGCGACCCTCATCAGATCGTTGATCCACCTAGTGGGAGGCCTGCCCACACTACGTCTTAATTGTGGTACAGTAAATACGGTATTTAATTCCTACCAGTTTTTATTTATTTTTTCATTAAACTTGACGGACAGCTGTTAGCAGTTAAGGCTTACTATACTAATTTATTGAGTAATTTTTAAATGTTTGTTTTTATTCGTTAATTGCTATAAAAACATTAAATATGAGTTAATTTCAGGCTATTAACTTAATTTAATTTTCTTAAACTTTCCGTACCTTATCTAATACACGTAACACGGGTATTTATTGATGATTAAGATAGATTGACAATTAACATCCATAAAAAAGTACTTAAATTAAATTGCCTTATGCTAAACGCTCACTCACAACACTTTATCGCAAATATACACTCTCAATGCGATTAGACTGCACTACCACCAGACCAAGGGAGGTCAATGAGACACTCTTGGCTCTAACATAATATTTGCGAATCGATTATTTATTATTGTTTTCATAGGCAGGTTCTATGAATACGAATAAGGTAAGGGTAATAGGCTATGTTTGCCCAGGACGACAGATATTAATACCTTATTTATATGGTTTCCAAACACAGGACATCGGGTCAAGCCACGGTCATTCTGAGAAAAAAGGACTTACGTCTACATTCACAAACCTTACTATGAGGTCTCACAGTGCGCGTGGACGCGCAGGGTGACACATGAATCGATCACAGAGCTCTATTCAACACTGTGCGGTTGATTTGCTGCTTCACTTAAGAAAGCATCGATTGTGAATACGGGTGTAAGTTGTAGGTATTGCATGACCTATTTTGGAGCCATTATTGAACGTTTTGATTATATCCTTTTTTTGGTGAAAATAATTTTAATGTTTTTTTTCTTTCCTTAGTCAATGGTTCATGATGTATGCCAAATGCCAATGTCAAGCTTGATTTGTTTACCCTTCAAGACGACGACGCGGAAAATAGCCTCATTATCAGCAAATCTAAAATAATCACGCGGCAAACTGTGCACCATACTGAAGAAACCACACAATATTAATGTACGTATTTCCTCCATGACGTAGTAAGAAAAACTTAAGTCAATTATGATAACCTACTGCTGGGTGCTAGATATCTTTAGGTCCTGAAAGAAAGGTGGATATTAACTTTATCAGAAAACTTGTACATTACATTAACACTTCGGACATGGACTGTTGCTTTAATTGGAATCCAAATCAGATCATCGTTATGGTTATGCTCATCTCCCTCCCCTATAGTCAATCCTATAGTGCCCTATAGGAATTTCTCCTACACTTCCTAAGTGGTTTAAAAATAATTGTTATTGAGTTTTAGACACAATTAATAGCTATAATCAGTATTTCAGGTGGAACATAAAATTGTTCGAAGAACAGTAAGAAGAACAATAAGATAACATGTCCAGCATTGGGATAAGCGTGTTCCAATGCCTGCTGGGGATACAGTGCAATGACTTCACGATGATTGCTGCTGATCAGATGAATACGCAAAGCATCATCGTTCTCAAAGACGGTAAGATTACTAAGCCCTAAGTTGGATTTCATTTTAAGCATAGCTTTTAATTAAGGAACTTCAGTATTAAAAACAAACACAAGACCGATTTCATGACTGAAGCGCTGTTTTATAATACGAACCTATTAAGCAAACTAGCAACAATAGTCATATGATAAACAGTTTTTCCTTTCTTTCCACTTTATTTTTTTATTTATTATGAAGACAAACAACGTTTTACAATAGGTAAGTACTTCGAGAAAAACAAGACAATATTTGGAATGAATAATTATTATTTGCCGTATTTGACCAAATAGAATGTTTTTAAATGAAATTGAAAATATATTGTCATTGTGTCATTTTCTCAAACTTCCGATAATCTTCCGAACCTCGCTCATTACTATTTTTCCCTTCCTGCCATGCATTTTATAGTGATATCATGACATAGGCAATTTTGGAGCTTAGTAGACAGGCTCAAGGGAAAAATCCTAAAAAGCCTTCTACTAGACTAGCCAGCTCTACCATAGACCGCATATTGTTGAAATCAACGATGATAAACTTATAAAGAATATTTATCAAACCTATATTTTAAAGTAGCCTAGTACTTCCTTTTAGTTTACATTTCTATTTGTTTTTTATTCCACTTCAATATTTGATAGTTATCCAACTCAAGCACACCCAATTAGAAGCAAATATACCAGATTGTCGTAATTAGGACAAAAATAGTAAAATAAATATTGTTAAATAACAACTTTCTACTAAACCCGATCTCGTTTTTCATTCAGCCTATTTGAAGATCTAATTATTTTACTACATGTTTTTCTTTCTATAAAATAGCTATTTTTTATGCCACAAAATCCAGGGTATGTTTATTCTATTGTGTGTATCGCGTGTATCTACTGCATCTTATCACACTCAGATTGAGTTGGGGACTTTGGGTTTTATTACATGTCTTCGGTCTTCGGTTTGTCATGATGATCATGTCTTAATTGAAATACTTTGTGTGCCGTATAATTAATTTCTTTATTATTTTAAAATTTCCGATATTAATTCTCATACTGTCCAAGTCACGACGAGTTAGGTCGTAAGTTTTACCTACACGTTATCTGATAATTTCCACGAGGAAAGTCAACACGAGTGACATTGCGGTTGCGAGCAAGGTCGGAGCCGCAGATTTAATGACTAGATTTCGACCTAGATCCAAGCCACGTCATCATGGATCTCCGAGAAGTTCGCGTTTTGACTTGGCGTGCCCCTTTGGTTTCAAACCTTTGAGGAATATGAATGAATACCTGAGTGAAATTAGTATTTTTCTCGAGAGTTATGATTTTAATGACTGTATAGGCAGTGTACTATTAAAAAAGATAAAACTTCTCTATTTTTTCTAATTTAGAACTAACTCTACATTTCGCACTACACAAACGCAAACGCAACTCGTGCTTTATATGAATCCTCCTTCCTTCTTTGTCTATATGCCTTCAACTCTAAGGTCAATAAGGCACGAGCGAACAGGCTTCTTATTCAAGGGTCACATCAGCACCCTTTGGTTGAGACTGTTATCAAGAGCAAACCCATGATAGGCATCAAAAATAAACGATGAAGGGGTCGGACTGCGGACTGGCCGACTCGAGATCCGAGGAACGCGGGTTCGAATCCCACCGTCGCTCGTTTAATTGTGGTGAGCCTCCTCGTAACACAAGCATATTTAGCTTACCACGAGGGGCTCACGGGACTATTAGTAATTTGTGCAATACAAATTACAAATAAACTTTAAAATAAATTAAATTAATTAAATAAATGTTGCTGTTGCTAAAGCCCCAATAGACTTTGGTGTGTGGAACTTAATGTGGAATAAGTTATCCTCCACAGACGAAAAGAAGCTCCACACTATATCCGACAGGCTGGTCATGGGCCTGAACGGCAGTACAGGGGACACGCTGCAGTTCTCCCAATTCGTGGCCAAGAACGTCCACCTATACAAGATGCGGAACGGATACAAACTCGACACGGCGGCCGTGGTGCACTTCACCAGGAAGAATCTGGCTGATGCGCTGAAGAGTGGGGTAAGGCTTACTTTATTTTCTTTATCTGCACTTATGGGAATGCTATTAATTGAACAGTAATGGGATATTGGCCATCTAAAAGAGTTAAAATTGAACGTTTCTTTCAGATTAATCAATCTCTAGCCAAAATTCACCAAAATTAGTTCAGTAGCGTACAAATGAAAATGTCACAGTCACGAAAAATAAAAACTCTTCTGAAATTTAGTAGGCATATTTAGTGCAGACATAAAATTGCAGACTTTATTTAGATTCCTATCAATATGAATGGAAAGCGCTTTGTCACTTTCTAAGTGTTGAGTTGAGTTACCCCTATCTACACTGATAAACCTAACCTTACGTTTCAGCATAATAATCATTTGGATTCTATTCCCATTATTTGAAATCATTTTCGTAAAAATAAAAAAATGACGATTGTTACGATTTAAATTGTAACGTTACATAAATATTAATTCCCACGTCAATATACACTTTTTTAAACTGCTCGCGGCGGCTTCAGTAAATCATACGTACTTTCTTCGCGCCATTGTCGGCTGGTACTTTCATTTTTTGGATTATAAAATCGCTTAAAACAGGGTTAATTAGTTTCAAACAGTTTGCCTGAGTCAGAGCGGTCATTTTCTATAATATTCCAGCGTTAATGCTATGTATTTTGTCTAAATAACGATTAAATGGATGCTGTTTTATGGTCTAATTTTCTAAGAAATTAGAAATTGTACGCAGCTACAATAAAATTTGACTGAGGTTTGTGAAACTTTTCACTGTTAGTGACTAATTTTAATGTTTTATTTTAGAATTTTTGTTTAGCTTCGTAGTACGTACAGCTGTTTCAGCAGATTCTGAAAGAAGTTGCACTCTCTATCAGCGGTCTTGCGATTTGATGAGATATCGCTCAATCTCACCCAAACATTCACTTTTTACTCGCTTATTGCAGCGTTCGGCCCGGTTTGTTCAATTTCCTCTTGAATGCCTTTAATCTTGATAAAATAATGAATAACCTATGCGTATGCCTCATAGTTTGAAAGATGGGAAAAATCCTGCGAACTTATCAGTCACGTTACCCATAGAACCCATGCATGGTGAATATGCTGGTGGCAGGCTACGATGAACACCTCGGCGGCATGCTGTACAGCCTGGACTTCTTAGCTGCTTGCGTCAAGGTGCCTTTCGCCTCACATGGCTGCGCGGGACTGTTCTGCCTCAGTATCTTGGACAGATACTACAAGCCCAGTGAGTTTCATGTGTCTCTATATTTTAAGGATCCTTCATCATCATCATTATCATTATCATTTCTGCTATAGACGTCCACTGCTGAACATAGGCTTTCCCCAATGATTTCCATGTTGTCTGGCTGGTAGCGGTTTGTATCCAGTGCATTCCTGCTACCTTTATGAGATCGTCGGTCCCGTATGGGTGGATGTCCTTAAGGATCCAAATAAACAAACATTTATTTTAGACCAAAGGACGTCCAAAGCCACGACGTCCAAGTCCACAATCTCCAAAACGACCGGTCCTGCGATGCCCGCATTCAGGTGATTCGCGACCTTCACTGAGTCGTCGGTAGGTACATTACGTTTTCCGGCAAATGGAAACTCTACATAGACATGACTTACCCCATATTATAGCGTGTGTCTTATTACGTATATGATGAAGAGGGTTATAATTATTTAAAATAATAACAAATAAGTATGCTTCATAACTTTAGCCATTAGGAAAAATTGGATAACCATTTTACCTTGTGAGAGATAAGATATGCAAATTAAATGTACCTCTTACTTAATTAGCGCTTAAGTGTTGTGCGTTTTCACATTTAATTATTTGGCACACACACTTACGGCTACGTTGATTTATATGAAAACGTTACGCCGCATTCAACGCATCTGCAACCAGAAGCTACTTTGCACTGATTACGATCTTCAATCTTCTTTTAACAAGCAATACACGTGTATGTACTTAATATCAAGGCTGACAAGGACAGTGTTGATAGTATAAAATTTGTTCATCCATAGCCCAGAGGATTAGTGAGAGGTAGGGACAGTGAGAACTATCAACAACGACTTATGTACGAGTAGAGCATAAGATCAACAATCATTAAGGAAGATTAATCCTACATGATGACCTGATCCATATAGGTTAGCATAGTCCACTCTCGCTCGGAGTTGATGATAAGGATTGGGTTCAGCAATGACACCTTCGTAACGACGACACTCGGCATAAGACGGAACGCCGTCAAAGATTTTGTGCCCTATACCCCGTCATTTCAGGACGGAGTCAGTCCCACCATTCTGCCCTCCGGTAGAGATGACGATGCTCAAAGCATTTCCTCCGCAAGAAAGGGCCCAGCAAATGATTCTTATGCTACTGTTTATTCCTCAGCATTAACGGAGCAAGAAGCATACGAAGTCCTGAAGATGTGCGTCCGCGAGGTGCACCGGCGGCTGTTCCTCAACCTGCCCAACTTCTCCGTGAAGGTGGTCTCTTCCCACGGCGTCAAGAAGCTGCCGCCCATCAACCCTGCCACCTTCGTCATCAATAAGTGAAGGTAACAAGTGCTCTTAACGTGAAAGTTGGTATTAAATTATGGAACCAAAAGGTGATTAATCTCTACATCACTTTAACAGCTTCCTGAAGGAAGCACAGATCATTATTTCCTGTAACTACATTTTCTACACTAGCTGATAGAAATGATGGCAGACAGGCAGAATACTTTTGGAGTGGACTGAAGCAAAATATTATTTTTTATACATTATTAATTATTTTTTACATTTTACTATGTTTGAACGATTTATTTTTTACAACTATTTTTTATACTATTTTATATTTGTTTATAAATATTGATAAAAATATACAAAGTAAATAATAACTCCTTTTTTTATTTGAGGTTGGAATGCGATTCATTCATAACAAATTACAACTACGTACCTACGTGTGCGTGGATATAGGTAGGTCATTAGTTTAATTAGGTATGTATTTAATAAACTAATTGGAACATTATTTACTTTTTTCATATCAATCAAAATAAGTACCTATCCAATTGCGTTTGATCTTTTGTTGTAGGTATCGTTCATTCTTTAAGAAAATTTTCATAGAAAAATGTCCCATGATAAAAACATAACAATGTATGTACCTAACTAGTTAAAGATTCCATTTTAGAAATTACGATGCAATGAAGTTTCACTTAGCTAGTGGATAGGCAAAGTAACTAATAACCAATCCCTAACTAATGAACACTAAAGTAAGGTTGGGCATCCACTATATTACCATAAACTTGAGGAAATGTTACTCATTTCTGCCTAATGAAGGAACTGCATTTCAAGATTAGCATGCAACAAGACTACAAACAAGTTTGCATTTCTCTTCACGTATGCTCTGGCCTAAATAATTATGTAACTACATTTAACCCTTCGATGCTTATTATGAATGAAATGCTGCATACTGAAACTGAAAGAAGTAACATGAGTGGTTATTAACATCCACGTTTCTATAAGTCCATAAGTAAAAGTATTTCTGTCTCTCTTACGAAACCTACGTTTATAAGACTATTGTAACAATGCCTTTTTCCATTTTTCCCTCATTCAAGGGTAATACATAATTAGAAATATGAGAAAAATAAAATCATACGGTTCTTCATAAAAAATTGTAACTTAATTTGAAGTTTGCATTTGAACTCGCTTCAAATTCTGTAGGTACTTTCTCAAGGGCGTCATCTATATTTTTTTCTTTTTATCCGACTTCAAAAAAGGAGGAGGTTATAAAATATGTTCGACTGTATGTATGTTTTTTTTTTCTATGTATGTTCACCAATGTCAATTGTGGACCGATTTTCAAAATTCTTTTTTTGTTCGATAGGGTACACTTCTGAGGTGGTCCCATTGTCACCAAGTCAGGATCTGATGATGGGATCCTAGGGAAATCGACTGCAACCCTCAAATTTTATAGGCACGTATATCGTTTTTCAAACATTTTCTTAAGTTATTCAAGTATTTGCTCATGGAAATCATCATCTCAAATTCATGAGCTGATGATAGAAAGTAAAACTCCTTAATGCTTAGGAGTTGGAGGATAATTCTTTTAATTTTATAGATAAGTATAGTTTTTAAAGTTATTCAAGTGTTTGCATCAGATAGCCATCATCTCATCACGATGAACTGGTCATGGTAGGTACAACTCCTTAACGCTTAGGAGTTGGAGGATAATTCTTTAAATATTATAGGTACAAATAGCTAACAGTTGTATTCTTTCATGTTTTCAAGGTGGGCTGACGGTTTAAGGTCTTTTTAGGTTGCCGATATGGTAACCTGTATTTTGTAGGGAATATTATTTTACACTTGACATTAAGAATATACTGCCTACCTTCAGTGGTAACACCAAGTTAATAATTAGTTAACTAAAAAGCAAGAAATAAGTTAATTTTTATAAAAAAAAACCGACTCCAAAAAACATACACTAAAAAGTAGAAAAATAATCACTAATTACTTATTTATTAGGACGAATTAATATTTATGTATACCATGATTGATACTTTTGGAGTCGGTGCAGGCAAACTTCACACGTTTCATAATCTTGGCACCGACTCCAGAAGTATCAATCATGGTATACATAAATATTAATTCGTCCTAATAAATAAGTAATTAGTGATTATTTTTCTACTTTTTAGTGTATGTTTTTTGGAGTCGGTTTTTTTTTTATAACTTCGGTACCATGGAAGTCTATTCCCACATTTATAACTCAGAAGCTGGGGCTAGCCACTAGTGCTCACCAGTTAATAGATGCGGAACCGAACCAAAGCGCAGCGTTTGCATTTCTCTTGACGGCTGCAATAGCAGACGCATTTCCATAGCCCTTTGGGTGCAGTTGCATAATCATGCGTAGGGTTGCCAATCGTCCTAGTTTCCCCACCTACTTAGGGTCCTGCTCGGCTAAGATTTATCCATTTTAGAAGATAAGCAGAAGATGCGCGGGCAGCGCAGGACCGTTCATTGTGGAAAACCTTGGGGGAGGCCTTTGCTATGTAAGCGGCTTCATATTCATTATTTGTATCTTACTAACATAGGCTAAGTGAAAATTGTTACTAACACGATTATGGAACCCGGTCTGACAATAAATTTTTTCAATTTCAATTTCAATTTGCCAGTGGACGTCATTTGGCTGAAACGACGAGAAGATATGCCCACTCACACACTTTCTTAATTTCCTTCCTCTTTATTATGAGTCGGTTAAAAAGTTTTCTTTTTACTAAAAATTATAATCTTTTTGTCACAAAGTTGTTTAATGTTTTATTGTAACTAGGAAGATGCCTGTGAATGCTGATAACCCGCATTCTTTATCTGTTTTACTTGTTCTTTAAAAAAAAAATTAAAGTGAAAAATACGTACGTTAATAAATCAAAATCAAAATCAAAATCAAAAAATATTTCATCAAAATATATTGGTGTTATTAATGACTTATTTTGTTATTCTAAGGTGTAAGGTGCTGCAGAAACTCGATGGTAGAGACTAATTATTTCAAATTGTGGAATAATTTTCCTACATTTTATCTTTCACTTCTCCAGTCACAAGATAGCAGAGATCTATCTCTGATAGTAGGTATCGTTACTCCACTGTTGACACGCGTCATCAGCAAACAAGCCAAGGCGCAGGCGCACGATAACGCAGGACTCACGAGCCGTTCATTATCGCTTGTACGTACTGAAATATGAAATGAAAAGAGCCGTCACGTCGCGGTCGGCTATTATTACTCTTGTAATTTTGTAATAATAGTCTATTTACGGAATAAATGTAGAGCTAATGGGAATTAACATAATTATCTCACTTGTTCCCAACGAGACCCAAAAGTGTAACACTGTTACTCGTTGGGAAAAAACTCATAACACACTCAAAGAAAGAAAAAGCGAAGAAGTTTTAGGACAAGAGGGTCCACTCCATCAGTTAATATTTTTTCTTATTCTACTGGACAAGCTGAAGCATAAGATGTTATAATAGAACTAGCTCGTCTAAGGCTGGGTTGCGCCAACTAACTTAACTTAAAAAACATCAAGTCTGTCAAACTCCATACAAAAACACTGGTTCTAGTTGTCTCTCAGCTCAGGCAAGTCTATTTCATTTTGATGCAGATTTATAGAAATTGCGAAATAAATATTAGGGTCTGCCATTGACAACACATCTTCGCATCCGAAGAGCTAGTAAATAAGTGTGAGAATGCACGCCATATGCGAAAGTATTTTGTCGGCACATTCAAAATACATTTCAATTTGCATCGTAAGTGCTCCGCAACATGAATATGGAGTCCGCAAATAGACGTAATTATTAGGTCACTGACATTGACCTTCCATGTTTGATCAAGATTTAAAAAAAAAACTCGATTTCACGTTTAATTTATGTACAAATTACAAGCAAAAAGTAATAGAGTCAAGATAATCTAACATCGAAAGTCATGCATATGCGTTTCGAAAAGATCGATATCATAACGTGGGAATTAAAAGTCGAAAGAGTAACAATGCCTTATAAAATTAACATTATTTTGCTAATCGTTCGTTCGTTCGTTCGTTTCAGCCAAATGACGTCCACTGCTGGACAAAGGCCTCCCCCAAGGTTTTCCACAATGAACGGTCCCGCGCTGCCCGCATCCAGGCTCCTCCCGCGACCCTCACCAGATCGTCGGTCCACCTAGTAGGAGGCCTGCCCACGCTACGTTTTCCAGCCCGTGGTCGCCACTCGAGAACTTTCCTGCCCCAACGGCCATCGTCTCTACGAGCTATGTGCCCCGCCCACTGCCACTTGATTTTAGCAATTCTGCGAGCTATGTCGGTTACTTTGGTTCTCCTACGGATCTCCTCATTTCTGATTCGATCACGCAGGGAAACTCCGAGCATAGCCCGCTCCATCGCCCTTTGGGTGACCTTGAGCCTTCTTATGAGGCCCATAGTAAGCGACCATGTTTCGGATCCATATGTCAACACTGGCAACACACACTGCTCGAAGACTTTCGTCTTGAGACACTGCGGTATTTCGGACATGAGTATATGGCGAAGCTTCCCGAACGCTGCCCATCCGAGTTGGATTCGACGATTGACCTCTTTCTCGAAGTTGGACCTACCTAACTGGACTGTTTGTCCCAGGTATACATAATGGACAACACGCATAAGTTGTAATATTAAGTTAAATTATGACTTAATTTGAAGTTTAGATCACACACATTACACTAGTTTTTATTTCACCTCAATCCATCCAGTATTACCGAAGATAGAGCCTCGAGAAGTTTACGGACTTTTTAAAATTTTCAAAAATTTCCAATATTCGCGCGTGACGTCACAACATGATTTTGCAGCCCCCGCACGTTAACCCATTTACCACTTTTTGTCTTTTTCCAACTAAAATAAAATTTTACCTAACTGACAACTGTTGTTAGTTGTCATCGATCAATCACATTTCAAACTAGGCGCTATAAAAGTAACCATTATTATGCCACCTATTGCCAATTTTGTGCACTATGAAGCCATTTTTACATTTATGCACTTTAATATAAATTTTCTGGAAAAATAACCAAGTTTGTGTCTCTGTGCTTAATAACGAGTAAATAGTCCAGTTATTTGTTAATTTTACTTGGAAAGATTTCCGGAATTTTTGAAAATTGGTGAATAAATAGATTTCGCTATGTTCTTTCCGAATTTTGTGACCTCGTTTATAGCCGCGCGCGCGCCAGCCTTATTGAAAAAAATCCGCCTTAAAAAAGGTTTTTGACAACTACTTTTTTCATTTTATAATTTTTGGGACATAGACAAGCTAAGAAGCTTTGATAAATGTGATAAATTTCATGTAATGTAGGTTAAATAGATTTAGAGTTGTGAAACAGTCAAATTAATGTACCTGCTAAATTGCGAGTTCTTTTTTCTTTGATCATGGCAGGACACGCTGCCGGGTGTCCTAAATATGCTGAAGTATAAAAAAATTCGCGTTGCTGAAGTATACATTTTTTTTTGTCTTGTTTGTTTCTACATTACATAATTGTATCCTACTATTATATAAATGCGAAAGTTTGGATGTCTGGAAGTTTAAAATAAAGTAAAGTAATGTTTATTTCTCACCAACATAACAGATAATAAATATTAAGATAACAAACAATCAGGAAAAACAAAAAGTAAGAATGTTGGTGGGTTGATACCTGAACTAGGAAGATTCCTGTGTCTCAGGTTTGTTACTCTTTCACGCAAAAAGTACTCAACGGATTTTGTTGAAACTGTACAATATTATTGTTTGTAACCCAGATCAACATATAGGCTATAATTTATGCCGATCTGTGACACTTGATTTCACGCGGGTGAAGCCGCAGGCAAAAGCTAGTCGTGAAATAAATAGGAAAGTTTAAGGTTCTGAAACGTGGTCGCTTACTATGGGCCTCATAAGAAGGCTCAAGGTCACCCAAAGGGTGATGGAGCGGGCTATGCTCGGGGTGTCCCTGCGTGATCGAATCAGAAATGAGGAGATCCGCAGGAGAACCAAAGTGACCGACATAGCACGCAGAATTGCTAAAATCAAGTGGCAGTGGGCGGGACACATAGCTCGTAGAGACGATGGCCATTGGGGCAGAAAATTTCTTGAGTGGCGACCACGGGCTGGAAGACGTAGCGTGGGCAGGCCTCCTACCAGGTGGACCGACGATCTGGTAAAGGTCGCGGGAAGAACCTGAATGCGGGCAGCGCAGGACTGTTCATTATGAAAAACCTATGGAAAACCCAAAGGCCTCTCGCCTTTGTCCAGCAGTGAACGTCATTTGGAACCACGAAATAGGAAAGAATGTAACTATCAAAAATCTTCTCTAAGGCAGCATTTTTCCAATTTCGCAACGAGCGCGGCAATCACACTTAACTAACAGACTAACAGACTAACTATTTAATTAATCACCAATTTTCAAAACTCACGGAACACTTTCCAGGTAACCACGTTAATTTGTATCAAACGACTGGACTATAATTAAATTGATATAAAAATTTGGGTACATCTTCTCAAAAACAAAAGAACTGGTGCTAAAAGGGTTAAGTGACGTTTTGACATTTGTAGAGGGCCTTGTAGAAGGGGAGGCTATGGTGCTGAATGTGGATTAACTCGAGTGTCACAGTAACTTATTAGACTGCTAAGCTTGATGATAAAAAGAAAAATATTTTATTCAATGTACATAGTCTGGTCATAAGTTCTGTCATATGATAATAACTTTTTAATTTTGAATGAATGTTTCAAAAACATTATTTACTGAATTAGAATTAAAAAGAAAAATGTGCGATAATTCGAATTTTATTTTATGTGTAGTGGACGCATAAAGAAGTCCGAACTGTAGTTGTCACGTTGCATTGCTACGCGCCAAAGCAGATTTTCGTTGTGCTGAAAAAATTTAGTTTATCTTTTCATTAAAATTAAATGATAGGTATAGGTGTACCAGAAACTCATGGCAAACAAAAATATTGGAAAAGTGTGTCTTTCATATGGCAAATGTCTATGGCTTTATTGTCACCTGTCAACGTAAATCAAGTGAACTGTCAGTCGCTGCAGAAATTTTGTAATCTCTTCATGCCTATTTGTTATTTTTGTTAAAAAGTCGAAAAAGCTCAAGCAAGTCATATTGTTTTCAACGTGTATTGTAAAATAAGGCATAATTCGAAGTCAATCTTTGATTTTAAAGCGCGTCGTTGAGTTGACAGTAAGTTGGAGTGAAATTGGATACATTTAGTTTATTACCTAACTGCGTCAGAAGGAGGGTTTTTTTAAATATTATTCTTATAATAGCTGCTTTATCGGGGGTTTCAGGTGTACCTCACAAATTGGTGCAGAGGAATGGTGAAAATGTTATGACCATGTAAATAAAATTGAAAAAGATTTCATCAAGTAAGATGTAAGATAGAATAATTGAAATGGTGGAAGAGCAATTTATGTATAATAAATAACTCTTTATCTTGATCATCATTGAAGAAAAGTGGAATCCTTGGAATCGTTTTCTAGTTCTGAATGAAGTGATTAGTTATAAGTATGATACATAATAAAATTAGTTACATAAAGTAATATACGATTTACTTACTTTTCAAGACATTTTCCTATTATATTACTGACGGGATTGCTACCATGTACCTTAGTTTTGAGTTTCCAATATTTCGGCACTGTTGCAAGCGCCATGGTCACGGAGTAACTGAAGAAATTAAAACCAGACATCGTTCAGATGTGCGTTCAAAAGACCTGAGATTTAAAAAAATCCCACGTTTTGTTTAAACAGTAAGCGAAAAAAAAGTGACTTGAAAATGGAATACAAAATGATAGGGTATGGTAAATTATAAGTCTTTATCAATGAAGAAGCAGAAGTTCAATTTCATGTGACCTCCATCTAGGCTAGTTTCCATCGTCACTCAAAGTTTGGCTGCGGTCTCAAATTTGAGCTTAATTGAGGTATTTTTTGGGTGATAGGCATTTATAAGAACTAATGCCGTTTTATATCAAAAATTCATACTTAAAGGTAATCAACCAGGTACAAAGTATTTCCTTGTATGTTAGTCTGCCACTCTTTAGTAAGTCCCGAAATCCCCGCTTCGGCTCCCCTACTAACCATTCTAACCATTGCACACAGATAATATCTTACATGCAGCTTTTCATGTTACTACGTCACATTTTCTAAATCCGCGCGGAAAATCGCTCCTAGCGGAAGAGCGCACTTTGAGCTTGAATATTTCAGTCATTTTTAAAGATATCAAAAAAGTAAAAATACAGTATTCATTCTAATTTTTTGTAGTTTTTTTTGGCATCTTCAACAAAAATTGTGCGCCATGTCCATTGTCGACAACTTCGAGTGTAGAGTCTCCAACCTTCAGAGGAGTGGGTGCAACACGGACATTTTTTTTGCTAATCAATAAAGTTTTATCTTCGACACAAGCATTCGCAAACATTCGTTAGTGATTTAATTGAAATACTCGTGATTAAATGTTCGTTCGAATTATTTAAGTAATTACAATTAGTAATGAACTTAGATTCGGTGATATTTAATAGCATGTCCTTTTTAAATGGACTATACAATAATACAAATGAGATGTCTCGGTTGACTGGCTGACAGATTGGACAACGATTAGCACGCGCGAAATGGCGGGCACAGCTAGTCGATAAAAGTCTCTCACAATCGTTAACGCCTTGTTTTTCATAAATAATAAAACAAATTATTACAATAATGATGCGATTTGCCACCTAATTACAGACGGAACAAGCAATTGATATTCAATAAAAAGAACTTCCCCTTTTTTTTCAAACTATTAACAGAGGAAGTCATTTTTTAGTTCATCGTGGTTCCCGCAACAACAGTTTTATGATCTTATCAATTAATTCAGAAAGCTGAAATGAGTATTCATTACATTAACAGCTATTCATTGTTCCAAATTCATTTATCAAATTGAAATGCAGTTGTTCGTCGCGAATTTTGTTACGTTCGCTCCGAATGTTCGCCAAACGTGGCAGTGAGGATGCGGCATAAGATGAGAACAATGCTTGATAAGCGGCCATATTTCACGAGCAAGCAGTGACAAAACAAAAGCACAGAATAAGTAATAGTACAGGTACAGAAGGATTACTCCGCAAGACGATTTAAATAAATGCGAGTCTTGCTACGACGCGATACAGTGGAATTCAGCTCGCACAGCACTACGTACCTACAATTTTATTCACCTACAAGTTTTGTCTCTTTCTATCGCGTGCCTCTGAACTCTTCTTACGCTGTTAGGGTTGCTGTCTAGTAGTGTCTAGTAAAAAAATAATTAATCTACTTATTTGTAATGAGGTACGTATGTAGGTAAGTAGGAACGCATTCATTATGGAAAACCTTGGGAGAGGCATTTGTCCAGCAGTGGACGTCATTAATTGGCTGAAACGAACGAACGCATTCTGAGCAGTAGTCATGGTAGGTTAGGTTCCTATACTATCCTAAGAATTATTGATTACCTACATGGCCAACATACCTTTCAGCATCTTTTTGTAAGCGAAAAAAAAGATAAATCCTGTAGATTTCTTTTCGAATTTAAACACCCGAACGCCGCACAATAATATTTCTTTCTATTTATGTCCATTTTTAAATAATACTTCGATCATAGAATTAGGTACTACAACGCACGCCAGCGTTGTGCCAGCGTCCTGACGGGCGCGCGCGTGACACTCGACTGATATAATACCCGCCGGCGGGGCGCTTCGCTGTAGGTAATTATCGGATGTACCGCGCGGAGTGAGCCAGGCCTGACAAAAGCTAATAAAAATTGGCAATCGCGAGAAACAACGATGAGGCAGGCGAGATGAAGGTATAGGGGTGGCACTTGGTTGTAAGGTAAGTTTTTACGAAAAATAAGATGAAATAAAATGTCTTAAATGTAATTAAAATAAAGAGTCAAAGATTTTTGTTTGTGTCGACAAAGTTTCAACAACGCGATTTTCTAAAGTTCTAAACAACGGTACTTAAATTTAGCAAGCAACGACAAACTTTGGATGCATAATCCCTGCACGTAGGTAAAGCTTTATCTCACATTTTCTTAAGTAACGTAGTTAATAGCTACTTCCTTCTCAAACTTAATCTTAGAGGATGTTTGCATGGGCTTAATGACTTATCATCTTAATATACATATTACGTACTTAGTTATATCAGGCCTGTTCATCTCCGCGAGTTTACATCGAAAACAAAACACGCACGATGGCCCACCTACAGGATACCATTCGACAAGGCCTCACATACGAGCGAACATTGACTCACGCACGCGTATTCTTGTGTAGGTATGACGGAAGAAAATAAAGAAATGTGCAGTATTTAACTGCCTAAATAATAATAAAAACACAGAATGTATTTTTTTAAGTTGCCTCAAGACACTGAGAGGTAAATAAGTAGTTAATGTCATTCATGATAATTCATGCTAAAGCATTTATTTCCTCCGCCATTTTCCGCAGTTTGGCACCTCACGTCACATCATTTTACCGAAGTCAGCCCTATGGCTTCGGCGCAGTACCGATCACTGACGTTTGTCAACAAAATGGTGCTTGACTCTTGAAACAGGCTAAAGTACACCATATTGTTAATGACATTGAGCATACATTTTTTTAAATACCTTCGCGAAGTAAAACTTCTGTACGTAGTACTTATTATTATTCTGTGGTTATATTGAAACTCTGTTAAGTGTTAGTGTATGAAGTCAGAAAATATGGTTTCAAAATGTATGTCTATGATCAACCAAGATATTGCAGCTTCAGTAAATTCGTGGTATAATGTATCTAGAGTCTAGACTGAATTAGTAAGCTAGATTTAGAATGAGAACTTGAAAGTGGCAACCCTATCGTCTGGAAATCGCGATAAAACGTTGCACACAGATGAAGTATTGTGTTGCGGATCCAAACTATATGCATGAGAACGTTGCTCATTTGAACTCTGGCTGAAGATTGCGATGATATGAAGACATTGCTGAACTATTTTAATTGATGAACTTTAACTTGGAAGGTGTTAATTACCTACGTTAATTACATACGTTTATGTCTCAATTCAGAATTGAATTTGCAAATATCTAGTCACGTGAAAATCTAAGGTGGATTCTATTGATCCGGAAAAGGCGGGCTTAGGAGACCATTTCAACCTTCCTAATCAAAATAAATTAGTAAAAAGGGATCGGCCAAAGTATGTTACGCCAATATTAAATTCTGAGGCTTAATAAAGGCAGACTTTCCAAACATTAACTACTGTAATAAATACTAGTTTTCAACAACTTTCAACAAACATTTAATGAACACGCGATTGAAACTTGTGGTAACCTGAAAATTTGATTGCGGTCAGTCTGTTTACTCCACATCATTCGCGGGGCTTGTTTGCGGTCGCTTTTAAAACGAGAGCTGCATATTCAAGTTGTTTACACATTAACTAACTTATGGGAAATTTTGTACAGAGCTTTATATTTTCAAAAGATTTGATCAGGGATTTAGGTAAATCAACTTTCCCGCGCGCTAAGTAGTAAAAGTTCTACATAGCAACACAACATAAGGCAGGTACTATGTAGCCATTTCTATTCGCAACAGATCAATTTACATCATTTCATTCGATTTGATAGTTCATGATTCTTCTCAATTAATAAACATAGTTTGCGCTATCTCAGTAATCCATGGTTAAATTGAGTAATACCTAAAACTTGTGAAAAAATCAAGATCTGCAATTTTTCCGGAAAACAGTTGTTTCTTTTCACAATTTGATTGATCAATCAGGTAAATAGTGCTTAAGTTTTTCTAGATTTATTTTGCTTATTTCCTAATGGCTACTGAACTAGAACAGACGAAAGATAGAGGCGATGCAAAAAATACCCACTTTGTAACGTTATTTAATTGATTTAAGTGTGAAAATGTAAAAAAAACAAAATTATACTCATTTACAGCAAGTTTTATTTCTATGTCTGGACGTTTTGGCACTGTAAGTACCTAATACTCGTATTTGGTAACATCTACATTTAGTAAATGTGTACCAAGAACATTAAAATTTTCAAATAGTGTATGTTCAGGGCACTCACACACGACATACATAATTTATTCCCTTACCCCTAATTTCAGAAATTACGGGCTCTATATTACAAACAAACTTTCATTCCCTGTTTTAACTTCTTCGGGATTTAATGACAAAAAGCATGTTTTACTAGTAAGTATATTTAGAGAACTTCTATATTAGTTTAACGTGAAAAACGGACAGACAGCACACAAATATTTCCGCGTCATAATTTAATTTGGATTAAATGAGCAAAAAATATTGCAATCATTAGAAAAAAAAGTCAACAAGCCGGTAATCTATTATCCCACCATCTAGAGAAAATTGATTTTCCTTTGTTTCTGGGGGCCTTAAATGTCAATGTGAATTTATAGGATCCTGAAAAAATAGGTACAGGTAGAGTACCTAGGGTCTAAAACATTTTTCACGGTGAGCGTCGATGCGTAGGTAGGCGTCGAGTGGGTCCCAACTTCCCCTAAATAGCAACAAGAGGCAAGTATTAAGTGAATAGTTTATGGAAATCGTAAATCCTCGGGCGATATAGCAGTCAACCCTTCCATTTGCGACGATTCCGGTCCGCGCGTGAGCTGTTCAATTTATTCGAAGAACATCGACGCCAGAGTCGGCCTAGGGCCCGGTTCGTCTCGTTCCGTGTCTATCCGGAAAATATCCGGTTTTCCATCGGGACGCTACGTTCGGGGACAGGGCAAAAATGTATATGCAGCCGTTCAGCCCATGAAACCCCAAAAGGTCGCATAAAGGTCATAAGACCACGTAACAATTGATTGTATTATCTCCGAGCTTTTGCCTGCGGCTTCACCCGCGTGAAATTTAGTTTGTCACATATCGTCAAAAATTATAGCCTATGTGTTATTCTGGGTTATAAACCTTTCGCATTTATAATATTAGTAGGATTGTGTCTCGATTTGCGGTGCTTGAAGAGCTACAGCGGGCGTTGGCACATCAAGATCCACTCGTATGTGACTATGATAACTGCTATTTTGCAGTGAAATCGAAAAGCCGATGTGTGTGATGGATGCTGGTAACTGTACTTGCTCGTTGAAATCGATAGTGCGTATTAACTATATTTCATTTATTTGGCCTCCCATCTTTGCAATTTAATTTGACCAAACCTAATTATTTTCCAACTAAATTACGATAAGTAGGTAATTTTTTTTCAAAATTCACAATACATACCTCCATAATTGAAACTCAATTGGTTTTTGTGTTGTGAATAAAATGAGGAACCAGTAAAAACTAAAGCCAAAAGTACGTCTCTGGATCTAAGAAAGCTCAGTTTTTAAAGTAAACAGTGACCGGCACGACCCAAGCACTTCTTAATGTTTGCCCAACAAACTCGTCCGCTGTTTGCCTAGAAATTAAGAGAACCTAATGCTTTGTAAACATAGCATGATTTCCCGCGTGTTTTTATATTAAAACTGCGAATAAAGTTATTACCCAATATCTAGGTTTAGTCTTTTTTACCTGACAGCTAGTGGTAATCAAGACACTAACGTTGCGTATTATATTCCACGTGCTTCATGTATTTATTTAGCAGGCTATGTAATATCCCTGTCATATTTACGTAGAATGCGCTTAACACATTATGTGCATAAGATAGACAGACGAATCACGATACACGACTCTACAATTGACTTCAAATGAAATCTACGCGAGTTGAAGGATACCTAAGTAATTTGGTCTAGGTATATTGTCAACAGTATCTATCTAGATAGACTAATAGTAGATAAAGGCTGAAGGATTTTACAGGTACTACTAATATTTGAAAATTTTCTTGTTGAAATATCACTACAGTGCATCCATGTATGTATGCTCGTATGTATAAAAGGATAAGTCTGTTGCATGAATTCCTGCATTATCTTTTATTACCTACTTACGTAGATAACATCAATTGCGGTGTGATTGATAATTCAGTTATTGAAATACAGTTTTATTATAAAGTAGGTATTAACACAACAATCCTTAATAAATTATCGTAGTTACAAACTTTTTATGCCTTTCCTCAAGTTCCCGGCAAAACCGTATTTGAAAGTAACTAAGGATTTTAAACGTGCATTCATTAAAATAGCGTCTACCTTTCATTACGCTCCACTCGTAAACACCGCCGTAACCAAATTAAATCTTAGCTGAAGATCTTAAAACTTAATGAGATAACTTTCTAGAAACAATACTCAATGTTTTACAATTAACTCAGACTTATCAATTGCGTGGCGGTTACTAAGGCACCCTTAAACCTTACCGGTTCAGAACTAATTAAACACACACAAATTCAAACACTTCACTAATTCTCACACAAAAATCATTTTTCTTCAACAAACCGCGTGCGATAATAGACTTAAAAACAGAAGGAATAAGGCTGTTAATAGCGGTGACGCGACATGAACGCGTGCGCACGCTCCGACGCGCAGGCGCGGATGAGCTCGGAGGCTGTTATCACGAGACTGGCAATGAAAATAACATAAACGTGTATGTTTCTAGTTTACGTTTTGAAAGATTCATGCGGTTATAAGATCATAAGTGTATTACATTGGTCTGGCCTTGAATTAAATTGATTTTAAAAAGTTATTTCTAGTGCGAGAGTAAAACCTGACTACTTACTGCTACTGCCTAAGCTTTTTTCGCAATTTTCAGGAAAAATTAAGATAGATAGATTTTGAGATAATATCTTTCCATTCATCAGAACTATGGGTGATTTTCTTATATACCACTTGATGGTAGTAGACGCAGGGCGTGGTAAGTAAATAATATGAATAGAACCTCCTCCTTTTGTGAACTCGGTTAAAATGGAAAAGCTTCTTTGTCGAAACGGAATTTTAAGCTTGAGTTTGAATGAGAGTTTTTCTTTTAGCCTTTGGTCATGGGCTTGTATTTGAATACTTACGTCCATATTCACAAACGATGCTTGTTTAAGTAAAGCAGAAAATCGAACACACAGCGTTGAATAGCGCTCTGTGATTGGTTCGTATGTCACCCTGTGTGTTCACGCGCACTGTGAGACCACATAGTAATGTTTGTGAATACGGGCGTAAAACACTTCAAAGATATTTTCATATGTAGAGAACCTGCTAAATCTACCCGTATTTTTCTGTTAATTTAACCATCATGTAGACAGTCATTAGAAAATATTAGCAGTTAGTGCCTGTCACCTTCAATTGTACTTCAAAATGACCGTATTTGCATTTTTATGGCTTTTTGGACGTAATCGTCTTCATTTCTGCTAAGTAGTTTCCTTTTACACTTCAAGATAACGCTTGAAGTATTTTTCATTCAGAAACATAAGTACGAAATAAAAATAAGTTATGTTTTTTCCAACAAAGGATAAGTACTTTTTGAAGAGTCGGTATAATAATTTAATCCTGACAAGTGGTATACTTACTTAGTTTCCATAAAAACAAGTTGTGGAATTTAGGTTCGTTTTATTGTGTTAAAAGAAAGCTCAACAAAGTTTAAAACACTGAACTACCAAACTCTTGTACTTTTGATTGGCTAAGTTACTTTTAATTAAAACTTTCAAAAGCTTCAGTCCCTTGTCTGCTATCTGATCTTGATAAGGGATGTTTAAGCGAGTATTATCAAATTAGTATCAGCTTATCTACAGGAGCTTTTTTGTATGCTTAGGTATAATATTATGTTAAAGTATCACCTTCCAAAAACAAAGGAAAGAAAACGTATATAGGTTTGACGTATTTTAAAAACCACGTCGTGGTTATACGTTTTCTATGCTAATACACAAATGAAAATAAATTTATACAGCACTGGTGATTGATCCAAAGAAACTATATTAATTTCCTTCAATTAGAGTAAACACGTACAGCGGCGAGATGAATGCTAGCTTTAAATCATCACCTGTCCGTTTGCGCGCGCGCAGTTATCACTGCCTTAATGGGAAACGACAGTACGGTTAATTACTGGTATAATTATTCCGCAAAACATGGTAGGTATACTTCTCATCATTGAGGAATATCAGAATGTACACCTTTCACAGGCACTCTTTGACACCATAATTTGTTTAGCAGTTACCGTTTTGTTTATAATGTTTAACTAGTAGACCCTAGACCGTTTCCTTTCAATTCAAATTCAAATAATTTTCAAATAGGTTCAGATCATTTTCAGATAGTCTTTACAAAGGGCTCAATGTTCTTCGGACATAATGTATCAAGATTCACGATTAAAGTTATCACAATAATAATTAAGGCAAATTATATTATATCGAGGAGCTTTAAAAACTCGCTACTTACTTGATTTACCTACTGTGTTCATAAAGTTATAGTTAGGTTTGCATTTGTGGACAAGTTTCAGAATTTTAAAGTTGCATGAAATATTTAAAATAATGATGCATGTATTGGCAAATTCTGTGAAACAGATCACCGCAATCTAGCTGACAATCTTTTTGTTTTCTTTGTTAACGTAGACAAAGCTATAAAGTTAGAAGACGTCTAATTCCCGAAGACACGATTCCCATTTGAGTGTGAAAATCGTTATTTTCTGCAATATTATGATGTCACGTATTCAAAACAAAGATAAATAATTTAGTCATTCATTGTTATACATCATTTACATTAGTATTATCTGTTTCTTATCGCGTGCGAATTGAGTTGCAAATGTGCAACATCTTTATAGAGTTGGTAATAAAGACAGTTTATTTAGTTTTAAACATTTGCACATTAATCGTTGGCTTTTTCAACGCTTTAATGTTAACTCGAGTGGAAATGATTCGTTCGGGTTACATTCTTAACGATATATATAAGTTTTTGGTGATCGCATAATGATCTAGTCTAGACTTTGTTTAATCAGCCATAGTGGACTAATTGGTAATAATTAAAAACACCCTAATAAATCTATACTTCTATACTAATATTATAAATGCGAAAGTAACTCTGTCTATCTTGCTACGCCTAAACTACTGAACTGCATTTGATGAAATTTGGCATAGAGGTAGTTTGAGTCCCGGGAAAGGACAGTTTGTATCCCGGTTTTTGAAACAGGGACGCGCGCGGTAAAGTTTTTCTGTGACAGACAAAATTCCACTTAGGCGAAGCCGCGGGCGGAAAGCTAGTAATGAGATAAGTGCTTTGCAAGGAAAGGAAAATGTTTTCCCTAAGAAAGATAAACTTTTGATATGCCTAATAACATTATGAATGGCTCTACATAATAATGAAAAGTTTATAAAAGAATATTGCATAAGGTAACGTATTTCCCTGCTTATTGCGTCATTAATAATTTTTCGTATAACTATCTATAATTACCGTTAGCAGATATTATAGAAATACTTACGCTCGTCTACACCGTGATGTCTCAATTTGTAATTTAATGTACGAAGTGTTAGGTAAATAAGTAAAGAAATATTTCCGTATTTATGTTACGGTCAAAGTGATAAATGTGAAAATTATGAATAATCGCCGGTTATTATGAATAATTGTAACGGTTAGCGTTACCGCTGACCTTTATCTTAGATCTAAATTCTAATTTAATTACTATTATCTACCTAAATAAATATACTTAAATAATAAAATATCTAAATCTACGTAAACTACCTAACTAAATAACTTAATTAAATAATTCATTTTGTTCTACACTAATAAAATAAATAAAATAATAAATCTACAAGCAAACCCGCGCGAAACAAGTCGTTCGAGATTTCTTTTGTTCTCTGTCGAGCGGGCGGACTGTTTTTTATGTATGCGCAAGCGACGCGCCTACGGCCGCGATGCTCCCGCCGCGTCTCCTAGTCCGAGCCAGAGCGTTAGCGAGCACGGACGTATCGCTGTCCGTCACCGCCAGACCCGCGATTTACGTAATGTTCTAAAAACTAAATATGTAATCGCGTATTGGTGAACCCCGCTACCGGGTGAGTGTTGCAAAAGTATTTTTAATGCCTAGATTTTATACTTGTGCTAACTGTAAGTACCTAGCCGCCATTTTGTTCTTCAGGTGTGCAATCCATGTGCTCAGTGTATCTGGACGATGTCATTTCGTAATTTTAACCGTTGCTACAAATTGTTACTCGTAATGTTTTACATCCTACTACATAATAAAATAAATATTTTATGAAATGACATCGACACGTCATGACCTTACATGACCTTGGTCGTACTGTAACGACACTTTCTAAATTCTGTTTAAATTGCTAAATTGAAATATTCTAATCTTATTCTCCTGTTCTAATTATTCTAAATTATTGCCTACCTATATTGTTTTACAAATTAATTGCCTACATAGATGATATTTTATGCTGAATTATTATCTACCTACATTATTTAATATTTTTGCCTACTTCACTGCAATCACTTTCACTACTGTAATTCTGTTTGACTGCCACATCATTACATCACCATTTATTACCAAAATCATTCCATCTGCTTCGCTAGTATTTTGATGTCGCAGTCAAACGGTTAAGCTGGCAACTGCTTTAGTGTCCGCTTTGATTCGCAGGGTTCATCTTCACGTTCACCTTCATCTTCTACGCCTACCTACTACACCATGCATGGTCACCACTGCCGAAACTACCACCTGGGTCTTCAACCCGCCAGAGCTGCCTGCCGTGTCGGACGGCCCGTGCGCACATTCTAAGTGGCCCTACACCACAGTGCGTACGGCCCTAACCGTCTGGCGCGTCGACGACTCTGCGGGCCTACCATCGCGAAGAACCAACCCCATCACCATCAATGCTAGCGAGGACAGTGGTTTGAATATACTACCACCGGTGACGAATCTCGTGCGATATGATAGTTTGCTCGTAACTCACACCCTTAAGGTCTCTTTTGCTCTTAAATCTAAATAAATTACTTGTTAACCTAAGTCTATCTTTTATTTATCTAACTATTAATCTAAATTCTAATCATGTCACTTGGCTCTAAAGCCCATAAACGTGACATTGGCGCCCATACCGGTCTATTCTATCGCACTTGAGACGTTACCAGTGAGTCTTACTTGTAATAAATGGTTATTCTTGGTGTTGGCATTCAAATAACTTAGTTCTAAGATTGTAACTAATTTGTGATCTCTGTGTGGTAGTACTAAACTTGTAATTTTTGTGGAGAATAGCTACACTATTCTACCTACTATAATTTTCTAAAATATAAAATGTATCTACCTACATTTTATAATATTAACTAAATTCTACCTACCTTTGGTAATATAATTTATCTTTTACTACTACCTACCACACACAGATTTTACTTTTGTTAAACTAAATTGTAATGCTTACTGTCTTATTGTGTAAATTGCAACACACACCCGCGTGCCTACCTAGTATTTTTTATATTACGTACTCGGTAATTCTAACTAAAATATAAATTTAACTTGTAACTTAAAACGTTACTTCTAACTGAGCTATTAAATTAAATAATAAATTGTAAATAATACTAAAAATAAACAATTTATTATACCTACTCGTATCTTACCTACTGGTATCTCTTAAACCTATAATTGAAAATCTACCTTAATTATAAAGTCTGAAACTAATTTTAAACTGTCTTGTCTGACGCACCATCTAAAATGGATTGCAAGGTACACTCTACTAAGTACCTCTTTGCATTGCTTAGGACTTAAGATAGGAAGTTGTTGGGTGCAGCAGTTGCTAAACAACTGCGCATACTTGTAATTAGCTGTAGTCTACCCTACAGATAATATTCCGACCTCTTAATTAAATAATGGTTATCTTATGTCTTTCTCTAAATCTTAACTTAAAAAATCTTGTGAGTATTATGAGATCTACTAAAAATCATATACTCTGTACGTCAGGTTGCAAGTAAACAGACCTAAAATGTTTATTTTGTTAGTCAGACTCAAGATTAGCTAGTACAGTTAAGATAGCGGATTTTCCTTAGGTAAAATCCTACCGTAAAAAGGGGGATATGTAACGGTTAGCGTTACCGCTGACCTTTATCTTAGATCTAAATTCTAATTTAATTACTATTATCTACCTAAATAAATATACTTAAATAATAAAATATCTAAATCTACGTAAACTACCTAACTAAATAACTTAATTAAATAATTCATTTTGTTCTACACTAATAAAATAAATAAAATAATAAATCTACAAGCAAACCCGCGCGAAACAAGTCGTTAGAGATTTCTTTTGTTCTCTGTCGAGCGGGCGGACTGTTTTTTATGTATGCGCAAGCGACGCGCCTACGGCCGCGATGCTCCCGCCGCGTCTCCTAGTCCGAGCCAGAGCGTTAGCGAGCACGGACGTATCGCTGTCCGTCACCGCCAGACCCGCGATTTACGTAATGTTCTAAAAACTAAATATGTAATCGCGTATTGGTGAACCCCGCTACCGGGTGAGTGTTGCAAAAGTATTTTTAATGCCTAGATTTTATACTTGTGCTAACTGTAAGTACCTAGCCGCCATTTTGTTCTTCAGGTGTGCAATCCATGTGCTCAGTGTATCTGGACGATGTCATTTCGTAATTTTAACCGTTGCTACAAATTGTTACTCGTAATGTTTTACATCCTACTACATAATAAAATAAATATTTTATGAAATGACATCGACACGTCATGACCTTACATGACCTTGGTCGTACTGTAACGACACTTTCTAAATTCTGTTTAAATTGCTAAATTGAAATATTCTAATCTTATTCTCCTGTTCTAATTATTCTAAATTATTGCCTACCTATATTGTTTTACAAATTAATTGCCTACATAGATGATATTTTATGCTGAATTATTATCTACCTACATTATTTAATATTTTTGCCTACTTCACTGCAATCACTTTCACTACTGTAATTCTGTTTGACTGCCACATCATTACATCACCATTTATTACCAAAATCATTCCATCTGCTTCGCTAGTATTTTGATGTCGCAGTCAAACGGTTAAGCTGGCAACTGCTTTAGTGTCCGCTTTGATTCGCAGGGTTCATCTTCACGTTCACCCTCACCTCCAACTTCACTAAAACTACCTGCCATGCATGGCCAGCGGCTCCTCAACCCGGCAGAGCTGCCTGTCGTGTCGGACGGCCCGTACGCACACTCTAAGTGGCCCTACACCACAGTGCGTACGGTCCCTAACCGTCTGGCGCGTCGACGACCCTGCGGGCTCACCACCAGCGAGGAACCAAATCACATCACCATCAATGCTAGCGAGGACAGTGGTTTGAATATACTACCACCGGTGACGAATCTCGTGCGATACGATAGTTAGCTCGTAACCCACACCCTTAAGGTCTCTTATTCTTAATTTAAATAAATTACTTGTTAACCTAAACTATCTTTTATTTCTCTAACTTCTAATCTAAATTCTATTATGTCACTGCTTCTAAATAATTACCGCATGATTTGGTTAATGTGATTAATATGAGGTCATTTATGTGTGTATAAAACTAAATAGGCGGCTTAGGGGTGGCCCAAGGGCCACCCCCGCCGCACCTTAACCTATTTTTCACTTTAAATCAAAACATTATGTTATAGGCATCATGGAAAAGTAATATTATGCAAGAAACATTCCAAACTCATTATGCCAAATTATATTAATATATGATATCAAAACGTTCAAAAGTTTGGCTGTACACGAGCACGTACACAAGATGTTGTTCTCTTTTAACCCTTTCACGCATATGGGACACATTTGTCCCCACATAGTTTTCACGATTTACAGTAATACTGGTTAAGTTAAACCATTTGTAGTTTAATATTCTTCAATTTTATTATTACCTTTTATGATTATGCGCTAGAAATAATAAAAAACTCGATTACGTGTGTAAAAAAATACAGGCACAACATGTGAAAAAAAAATTTGTCAGACGTCAAAATTGAAAATTATTTTTTTATTACTTATCGACTTTCTGCCACTTTGTTTCTTTCAATTTTACATTCAATGGTAAGTATAATTATCGTTTCATTGCATATTTTCGTTTATTTTCGTACGAGTTAGGAATATTATGTAAAAATCTAATTGGGACACGGGTGTCCCTATATGCGTCAAGGGAAACTTGGTTCTTACTAAGGATATTGTTTGCGTCGTTATAATTTGTATGTTTATATCGATGTTTTATTATAATATTCATACATTTTTTGTAAATCATATGTCTTCAAATCGACATAAAAAATTCGCTCAGGAAAGACGAAATTTTGGAAGTCATGATGACTGATGATAGTGTCAATGAGGGTGGTTTCCTCCTGGATAAAAGGGCGTCTACTGCTGGACAGAGGCCTCCCCTGAGGACTTCCACAACGATCGTTTCTGTGCTGCTCGTATACATGAATGTATACGAGAAGCACAGGAACATGTGGCCAGCCACACTGCGTCATCCTATAAGTTCCTATCAGTGGGCGCCACTTGAGAAATTTTCTGCCCTCACTTCTGCGAGCTATGTGCCCTACCCACTGCCACGAAAGTTTGACAATTCTGCGGGCTATGTCTGTTACTTTGGCTCTCCTGCGGATCTCCTCATCAGACTTTGGGTGACTTTGAGCCTTCTCATGAGGCCCATAGTGAAGGAACACGTCTCCGTTCCGTACGCCATCACTGCCAACACACATTGGTCCAAGACTTTCTATCAAAGGTCTTGATACACTGCGGTATTTTTGATAAGAAGATGTCGCGAAGCTTCTCGGATGTTGTCCCCCCGAGTAAGATTCAACGATTGTAGTCACGGCTGAGACCTTGGAAGACCGAGAATCAATGCTCAATGGCCTCAGTAGAGGTTCTCAATAAATGGGATTCAAAATGAATATGGACAAGACGAAAAAATTATGTCAAATATCCGTGTTACAGCACTCCTTTGAAGATTGGAGACCGTACACTCAAAGTTGTTCTTGGAACAAACAGTCAAGTTAGGTAGGTCTAACTTCAAGAAAGAGGACTATGATGAGATGAGGATCAAACATAAAAATACGTAAGATAAGACGCTATCTATTTTAATTTTTTTATTATAAATATTAATATTATGCTTATTGATTAAATTTCATTTGTATTTTTAGTGTGGTTTGTATTTATTTTGCAACAAAAGCGTCGAAGAATTTTATTTCCAATATATGAGGCAATGTATACCTTAACGCATATAGGGACATATGTGTCCCCTACTGAAAAACACTGAAATACATAGCACTTATATTTTCACTACTTTTATGTTAAATTAGACTAAAATAAATAGATATAACTAAAGAAAAAATAATTGTATGGTTTGGATTAGTTATATTAGGGTTAAGAAATTTGTTAGTACTAAGGTTGAATTATTAAATAATCACTGTTAAATGTGATTAATTTATCACTTTTACCGCGACTGTTGGTAATTATTCATAATAACCGGTTATTATTAATAATTTTCAATTTATCACATTAACCGTAACATTTATACTAATGAACTTTCAAGTGTTATGAGCTTGACGGCCTGACATGCCCAACCGGCTTAGCGTGTGTTCCTAAATAAATGCCTACGGATCAATTTTTTTCAGACAATCGAGTTTCTATGTCCAGCTAATTTAATAGTTTCGTAATACTCGCACTTCCCTGCAGCTCACTAATTGACAGATACTGTTAGATTTAAAATAATTGTGTCTTCGATTATGGGTCTTATTGCGTTATGTATAAGATCAAACTGCGTCTTGGATGCTGCGCCAAGTTTCAAGTGTGGGGTCAGCGCAGATGGAGTGTGACGCGTGCGCAGCGGTGCGTTCAGGCGCGGGAAACTAATACTTATACGTCTGGCCCTTTGAAGTAAGTATGAGATGAAACTCAAGTTTGTTGGTGAATAAACCTTGAAGTTTTATTGTGAGGGTATTCTCAATTAGAAGCTACTCTATAATTTTCACAGCTTATTAAAAATTTCCTAGAGGATTAATGCCCGTCTTCACCATCAACCCCTATGAAAACAAAATGCCTGTTATGTGTTACCATAGAGGACACTTAAACATTAGGGATTGATGGGGAAAACGGGCATAAACACGTTTTTTGAGAAATTCCGAAGATAAGTTATTGAATGTTATTCAACTATAACAGGTACTTATATTTGTTACAAAAATTGCCAATACCTACTATGCGTGTAGTGTAAATATGTAAACTTGTAGCTATAACTCCGTTTAATACCAAATCTCTCAATAAAACATTGAAAACTAATGAAAAGCAAAGAAAATGTGCCAGCAAAGTATACTGCAATGGACCTCGCTACATTTCCCACCATTTTCAATGAGAGAATCATTGAATCGGAAGTAATTTTAACCGAAAACCTGGAACTTCGCTGAAAGGAATGAAAATCCGCTGGAAAAATTCATTTGAGAGAAAAATGTACACTCGCGGACAAAGTTAAGGGGAGGAGCGTTCTGAGTGGACAGACAGAACAATTGGATGTTCCTTTTAGTTCATTAACACTTCAAAGAACGACGTCCTACAATAACACTGTCAACTTTTTTGTTTAGTTGGCATTGTTACGTAACAAAAAGGTAGTTTTAATATTGTTCAATTACTAATTTATACTATACCATTTAATCATACTTTACTTGACAAAAAATAAGGTAGTCAGCCGAACGAGGCATGACAGACAAGAATTCATTTAACAAATCTTTATTTTAACCAATCTCTCCGAGTCCGAACACATGAGAATGATAATGATAAGTATTTCATATGAATTACTTTTAAATTTAATTTACTTTTTTTTTTATCCCCAACGGGGAAGCTCTTGGCCTGTATCTCACCTGATGGTAAGTGATGATCAAGCCGAAGGTGGAAGCGAGCTTCACCCAGAATCCTCAACCACGGAGGAACTGGCTATCTTACCTCTAACTGCCGGAACACAACAATGCTGTTAACATTGTTGTTATGGCGACAGACTTAGGTAAGATGGTGGTAGCTAGCCAGGCGGACTTAGAACAAGCCCTACCACCAACCAAACCGAACAGAAAAATCTGCCCCCACTAGGAATCGAACCCGGGACCTCTGCGTCTGAAGCAGGTGGTCTTAGGGGGCGTCCATAAATTACGTGAGACAATTTTGGCTATTTTTCAACCCCCCCGCCCCCCTTGGTGAGATTTGGTGAGATTTTGCCAGACCCCCTCCCCCACCCCCAAATCTCACGTGATATTTAAAAAATCCGAAATTTAATAGTTATGGAGTAATATAACCGAGAAACATTTTTTTTGTGTGCTTTAACGTTGTCGCTAACGAGTGCATCAAAAAGATCTATAAAGTTAAAGATTTTAGTTCTTGAAAGTATTTGCTGGACGCTGTACAATCATCATACTTACATTTAATGTATGTCATTTTTTACGCAGTCGCTAGCGGATGACGATTGATGTAAAGTCGCACTAAGCCCACTGATTACGAATAGATCCAGAAAAACACGTGTAGTGACAGCGGTTAGTACTAGGGTCACATTGTTTTTTTTACAGAAGTACCTAGTCTAATTGTTCCTTTCTACAAAATCACTAATAATCTAGCAAAATCGATTTTGATAAAAAAAGAACTTGTTTTATAATTTTCTTAATTTCGTCATTTATTCTGCATTTTAGTATTCACACATGCAGACGGAAGCATTTTTAGTTTTATTTGTTTAGACTGTATAGAATAAAATGACATTATCATCATACAAATATCATTTTTTAGTCCTGACAAGGAACCCTTATAGTTTCGATATGTCTGGCTGTCTGTCTGTCCGAGGTTTTGCTTGGAAACTATTGGCACTAGGGAGCTGTAATTTTGTAGAGGTATGTATATTAATCACGCCAACAAAACGGTAGAATAAAATTTTGAAAAAAATTTTTTTAGTGTAGCTCCCCTACATGTAAAGTGGGGATTATTTTTTTTTCGTCTTCTACCCCATCGTGTGGGGTATCGTTAGATAGGTCTTTTAAAATGGCTTAGGGGTTTCTAAAACCATTTTTCGATTTAGGGATCCGTTTGCAAAATGTTAAAGTTTAAAGTGCCAATTTTTGTCCGAGTAGGGCGTCCCCCCCGCTAAAAACTAAACTGCTAGCTTGATAAATCTGGAAAAATTCAAGATTATAGTGCTTTTTATGAACTTTCAAGGAAATATTATTATATATTGTGATAACGACGGACAACTACGGACCTACACTGCGCGTGGCACGACACGCACTTGGCCAATTTTTTTACTTAAGATTTAACCCAGTTTTCTGGCAAACTCTATTTCTCTATTTCTTGTGGAAATAAATACGTGATATTTCCCGAGACCCCCCCTCTCCCCCACGTGAGATTTAGTGAGTTTTTTGTTGACCCCCTCCCCCCCCTAAAAGCCTCACGTAATTTATGGACGCCCCCTTACCACTAGACCACAGAGGTGGTAAAGTATGCAAGTGGTGTACGAATGCAAAAGCCTGCTGAAAACCGGTGTAGGATATAGGATTATGTTTGAATTACATTTTATGTCAACTGAGGCGCTGTTTTAGCTACGACTTATGAAATAAGTATTTGTTTTCTGTTTCTGCGCTTATTTTGTTTTTGGTGTCTATATTTATTTCATGAAGATTTTTCTATTCTTATGACCTTTAATCACCCTAGCTTAACAGCTACATAGCTTAGCTACAATTAAAGCTTTCCAAGAAATAAGCTGAGCTTATAGTTATTCCACAAATAGGCCATAACTCTCGTGATTTCCCCGCGCCCATTTATCTCGCCTGTAATCAGGCTGAGTTATTATCACCTACTGTGTTCGATCAAATTAGGAGGGCTCGGGCTCGGGCTATCAACACAATCTCGCTTGTAATTGATGTATCTATCAACCCAAGATGTTCAGATATCTTGACACAAGATTAATAGAAGTTGGTTAGTTGATAAACTAGTAAAGAAAACACTAAGTAAAATAATAAATTTGGAGATGAAATACACTGGTCATCACAAAAATCGGCCCACCTACGTTTTACAGGAAAACTCGTTTCTACTGACACAATCATGGTGCCCCAACAATATTGGTGTTTTTTAAAGCCCAATAAATATCCTTAAAGAAAAACACATTTAATTTCCTAATAAACGATTAACATCTATATATATGTTACGGCTAGAGATAGGTATGAACATAAACTTAAGATTAGCCGGCTAAACTTAAGTTTATCTTCGAGAAGCAGCTAAAGTTCGATAACATGTTAGTTTGCATCGTGATATTCCATCTTTAGCCGGCTAATGTGCACATTAGCCAAAACGAAACGGCTAAAAATATGTTCAATGGGCGCGCCAGGCCGGCCATATTACTTATTTAACAATTGTGACTAGATATTGTTTTAAGTAATTAACACTGAAGAAGTTTTATTTTGTATCTTAAATACCTACAGAAGATTCTGTACTGACCAAATGGATCCTTATTATTTTATTTTAATGATTAGGTAGACTATATTGTTTTAAGTAGGAAAATAATATTTTGTTATTGTAATAATTGTAATTTTGAATACCTACATAGGTGCATAAAAGTATGTGTAATGAAAGTGATTATTTTTTAATAAAGTTTTCGTGTCAAAATAGTATACATTATTACATTGTTTCCTTTTCCATTTCCTTCTACAATTTTAGCCAAAGGCCTGCGGTTACACTTAAGTTTAGCCGGCTAAAGATAGAAGAAACTAACATTAACACCTCGTCGAAGATAAACTTAAGTTTAGCCGGCTAATCTTAAGTTTATGTTCACACCTATCCTTAGCCGTAACATATATAAAAGAAAGTCGTGTTAGTTACTCCACTTATAACTCAAGAACGGCTGAACCAAGTTAGCTGAAAATTGTCAGGGAGGTAGTTTAGAGCCAGGAGAAGGACATAGGATACTTTTTATCCCGTTCGAAATTTATAAAAAAGTCTGCTTATTTATTGCCATTAAGGCGGAACAAAGTTCGCCGGGTCAGCTAGTATACAATAAATGTGACTTGAAAATCTTGAAAAAAGACCTCACTTTGGGCTCACCTCTGGGATCAATTAGACCAATTTTTATGGTTATAAAACCAAAATAATGATCTCACGTGTCCTCTTTAACAGATGGATAGCGATTAATCCCAACTTAACAGTTTTATAGCCATAAAAGTTGGCTCAAGCGTAACTACCTATTTTTTGAAGAAGTGACTCTGGATTCTTCTACAGACACATTTTTGGGGTAAAAACCTTTCCTTTAATGAAATGAAGTTTAGAACTAGGCTTTTAAATGGTAATATAGTATAGTAATAATATTGGTGGGAAGTGGGGATGCATACGTTTGAAAGTGCTTGTCGCGGGTGGGTCGATTTTTATGATGACCAGTGTACTATATTAATAGGCAAAGTTGGAATGTGCAAATCATCGAACTAGGTTACCCTCTTCTTTTGTTGCACATCTGGGTCGCAGATGTGTTCAATATCTACCCACAATTTAGTTTTGAAAATGTCCGTACCTTGTCCGTTACCCGTACCGTATACCTTGAGTAGAGTCACACGTAATCATTGATAGTTTAGGTATAAAAAGTAAGCAATTTAATCGTCAATGAACAAATTATGAAATAAAACAAACCGGTGTACGATTACTCAAAATTTTATAATGTTGAACAAATTAGGTGTTAACAGGCAATTAAGACCTATCAACAAAAATCTAGCCAATACAGTTTTTTGACTCAGATAAGTATTACGTATCTTTTATGCAACTATATTTAATTTAATAATTAATTAAAACAAACAAAAAAACATTAGCGCTCTATTTGTAGGAAATAATATGTCTATACTGATAACTTTCTATAAATACAGCACAAGTTTGAATTATTATTAAAAATGTACCTGCTATTAATATACTCTTGAGATGCTACATTCTACTTACCTAATTTACTATTTACTTACTCATATAAGATAGGTACATACACAGCAAACATAAAAAAGATAGCAATAATTTTGTGTGCTCAATTTATCACGCAATGTAATGAATTGTACGAGTAGGTATTTGTTAGGTACTGTCTCATGTATACCGTACGCCCGTATTCACACACATTACTATGAGGTCTCACAGTGCGTGTGGACGCACAGGGTGACACACGAACCAATCACAGAGCTCTTTTCAATGCTATCCGTTCGATTTGCTGCTTAACATAAGCAAGCATCGTTTGTGAATACGGGCTGTAGTTGACTTGCGTAGGTAAAAGTGTATTTACCTACCTTATCTTCCTACACTAGTCTCAACTACTAAGTCTAGCTAGATACGTTTCCATGTTAGATCTAGTTCCAGCCTAGCTATAGCTAGACGTGTTTCCGCAAATATGGCATCCGTCGAGCGACCCGGTCCAGGAATTCCTGATGGACAGATAGGCTCGCGACAAACACGTTCCAGATCGTCCCTTGCATTCGAAAATCGGTTTAAAATCGGTTTTTGAGAGGTTTACTTCGAATGAGGAGCTAGATTTGATATGCAATGAAAATTTTGTCTGATCTAGAGTCGGCTTCATTTGAATAATCTAGGTAGGACCTACGAGGGGCGGCTGAAAAGTTCGCGGCCTAAGGTACTTAGCGACGAGTAATTAGCTTGTTACTCATGTCACTAGTTGCGACACTCAGTAGTATTATAAAAAGCAATCACTAATTAAGTTTGCACTGATAGTTCAATTTCTATCGAACAAATGACATCACCATGTCCGCCGAATCTGGAGATTTGCGGAATTTCGACACCGCGCGCCGCGGACATAATTCCTCGTAAAGAAGGAAAATAAACCGAAAGACATTTTTGAAGAGATGTCATCGGTTCTTCAGGATTCTGGACCTTCATATACCATGGTTAAAAAATGGGCCCGACTATTTCAACACGGACGAGAGACCTGTGAAAACGACCCCCGCCCTGTCACGATACTGAGTGAAGGAAACGTTCAATAGTCGAAAAAATCGTTCCGGCTGACCAAAGAATTAAATCGTGGCAGATAGCTGAAGAATATTTCTTTATGTTTGCGAGGCTATTGTACAGAAATGACGTGGGAAACTGACACGCGGATTGCTCTTTCTGCAAGACAACGCGCCCGTTCACGCCGCACGTGTTGCGAGGCCAAGCCCTGAAAGACACCGGGTTCTCAGAGATTGACCAGCCACTATATCGCCAAGACCTATTACCTAGCGATATTTTCCTGTTTTTCGATTTGAAAAAAGACTTACGGGGCCGGAGATATGCAGATGACAACGAAATTAAAGCTGCGGTTGGTCGTCATTTTGAAAAAAAATTTTTTAGGTGGGTAAAAGGCATTGTACATGCGAGATTTAAGAAATGTATTTCATTTGAGGGAGATTATATTACAAAATAAAAAATAGAAACCATTTATTTTATTTCATTAAGTACCTTAGGCCGCGGAATTATCAGCCGGCCCTCGTATTTATTAACTCTTTACGTCCTACCTACTCACTAAATTTTATTTCTTGAAATCTATGTTCACTCATATTGGATTTCACATGTAAAGTAATATGTATCTGCATAAAAATATGTAGATCTTGTGAAAATATTCTGGAACAAAACGGCCAGAGGGTTCAGCAGACGTTAAAAAAAAATAAAATTTATAAAATACTAGCTGACCCGGCGAACTTTGTTCCGCCTTAATGGCAATAAATAAGCAGACTTTTTATTTATTTCGAACGGGATAAAAAGTATCCTATGTCCTTCTCCTGGTTCTAAACTACCTCCCTGACAATTTTCAGCTAAATCGGTTCAGCCGTTCTTGAGTTATAAGTGGTGTAACTAACACGACTTTCTTTTATATATATATAGATAAATAACGAATACTCAGTTACATTTAGATTAGATTTTATCATGTTATCAGGCTCACTCTCTAGCCATGAATGAAACTGAATAAACAAACTATAAAATTTCATTAGTTGCCCATTTCCCAGAGCCGAATTTGCATTAAAACTATCCGTAGTTCTCATTCCCACCATTGGTTTCCAGGATAAATCACGCCGAATCGCTCTCTGAAATTCAATTTAAAAACGCGAAGTGGCGGATTTGTTGCTTTTTCCATGGAAATGTTCCGATGAAAGCCCTTTCCACCGGCCGGCTACATTCAAAGCTTTATGCTCAATAAATTGCAGTTTCAAATTTGTTTTAGGCAGAAGTTAAATGAATGGGACTGCGTAATCGTCCATCATCAAAGTGGTTTCAAGGGTAGGTAGTAATAATGGTTGGTGCTACTTAGGTTTGGTACATTAAATCTACCTAATAATCTTCATTAGATGCATGTCTACATATACGCGTAGGTACGCGTAGGCTAAGTCAGATTTCGTGATCACTGATTAGATTCTGTAGTCATGGCTTTCTCAAGATTGGTAAAAGTGTTGAATCACATTTAACTTGCTTTTAAATTAAAGATAATATATTTCGACCCATGGAGTTTCTTCTTGCCTTGGGATGTAGAGTGACCTAGATCCCTGTTGCATCGATCGACTACATGCTCTACCAACACGAAAATAGCGTTGTACCAATTTAACCTCCCAATTTCAGTTGCAGTCAATTTAACACTGCATCATGATACTCATTTATTGTACTTTCCACAAAGTTTTTACACAGGTTGTTCTCCTACGTAACTTTTATAGCAATGTTTCAAGTGTGTGAAACACGTTCGCCGTATTAAAACGTTTTATCCTTTATTGATCATCACGTTCCATCAGGTGAGTAAGATGCAGTCCAAGACCTTCCTTGTTGTGAAAAAAAAAATGTTTACTAATCAAAGTTAAAAGGAATCTCATAGTAACATGTAACATTCAATACTTTATTTGCAAAAAAATATGTGTAGCCGTGTAGCTTACCTCATCATCATCTCAGCCATAGGACGTTCACCGCTGAACATAGGCCTCCCCCAATGCAGCTACCTGACATTTTTTTTAATCATAGTATACTTAACTTCAAATATCTAAGTGGTGGATCTAGGAGGATCTTAGCTACACAGGGCAAGTGCCGTGCTTTATACACTGGTAGTAGGTAATCTAAACTAACCTAGGTCTCAACATTTCAATACTGAAAACTCAATATCCACCACACAAAGCGTGCATTGGCTAAAGTAGTGACCAATTATACCTATAAATAACTGCGTTCGTTATTGATTGCCGTCGACGCTTATCAATCGGTCCATTCAGTATTGATTTAAAACTCGTTGATTTTATCAATGCGCGGGCTACTAGGTATTCACTTTAATTTAGTTTGCGAAAATATATCAATGCGCAATGAGAACGTTTGTGGCCTCAACCGAGATTCGAACCCGCAAGCTTAGCGACGACACAGACGTAGATTTTCTCTGACAGACCAAAATAATTGTTGTTGTGCCCGATGGCTCTACTCTAAAAATATTTTTTAAGATCTTCTACAAATTATGAAATTAAATAGTAGTTACCTATTAAATTCACGCTGGTGAACACTTGGATGGAAGCTAGGTAAGTATGTATGTGTGTGTATTTATACATTATGTAATTTTTCTTACGGGTATTGTCCCCAAAGCTTTTGTTTCAGACTTTGACCAAAATGAATGACCACGTTCGAGTTATAATATGATTGATCGAGTAATTTAACATTGTGTTGGTTCTATTCTTATTGGTTTTACTGTTTTTAACCTAAGGGTTATTTTCCTTTTGACCACAACCACTTAAAATTATATCAACTTAACTAATAAAGTAGAACCTAACGTTGAAGATATACTTTCACGATTTAGTTTTGTGGTTAGGAACGGATTATACCTACGATCACTAAGGAAAACTCGTCCTATATATTTACACATATCATTTCCATAATTATCTAACTAAATAGTTTCATAGGTACAACTCTTTTATGCTGAAATTCATGAGGATAAAATTCTCATTATTTAATTACATTTTCACTACAGGTTATTACATTTTATTTTCCTCTCAACGTTTTTGTTTTATCCTTGACCGGAGCATCAGCGGTTGTCGGGGGAATATTAAATAAAAACTGATTAAAATTATTCAACTAGACCGAGCTCCGTTTGGCGCGAGCAGCAAAAAGCAGTGATTCATCAACATAACTAACTGTAAACTCTACGCAAAATTGCTGGCGTTGGTTCAGACGCTACTAAACACTCCACCGAAAAGTAGTTGAGGGTTCTACATTTTCGAACGAAGCTAGGATTCCGCGCATGCGTGAAATTTTTGCTGCTGTCACACATTGTCACCTTGCCCGTGCCTTGCCTAACCTAAAAGTCGAACCAAAACAAACGATCACCCTGCCCGGTATTTTGCGTACACAAGAATTTCTTCGCTTCCCATTGGTCCGAGACATCGAACCATCGGCCCCAAATTAGTTGCTAGTTAATAAAAACTATTGTGTGTGAACATGAATTGAGTGGATGGAGTTTGTGGCGAATCGATCTTGATTGCGAACTGCGGACGCTCGTGCAGTGTTGTGTTTTGTGACTGTGCGGTGAATTTTAATCGTATTTTACTAACGTGCGATTAGTCGCGTCGGGTTCTTTGGACAGCTGTTGCGGATAGAGGTTATCGCCCCTCTCTTTTTCTCTTGAAGATTTTGGAAGAGTCACCGTCACCGGTAAGTTGTTTTTACACTTGTGCAAAAGCGTACCATCTGTGCGCCTAATCAACATTCTTATGCCCGCTAAATCTACATAATGGGTGTGATAATAATTTTCTTACATTAGTAACATAAAAATCTCTATCATATTTCCTATGTTACCTTAATATATTGCATCATCCAGTTCAAATTCAGAGTAACCAGCGTATCCAACTTATTTTTACCAGATTCTAAGATTTAATTTGGGCGGTAAATTATTTTTTTATAACAGGTCATGTGCATTCTTCATCCTCTTTAAAAAAAAATTGCGGACCACCTAAGTGTTTGACTATTTTTCCTAGCAATTGTATTAAAACCACCGCATGAATGAAATGCGTGTGTTGTGCGTGTATTAGTTAGCTATCTGCAAAACGCACTCACGAAAAATAAGTCTAAAAAAATTATAATAACCAACTTGTAGATTTTTTTACTCTGTCTTAAATATAGCCGAACATGCGTAACTTTCTGTCAACCTAGATTATTCAAAATAATAACTTTCAGCAGAATAAAAATAGGGTCAATAACTTGCGTCCAAGTTGCGTTATATCACGATCACGCGTGCCATCTCTGACGTAGTCATTTATTTCAATTCAAACGGGGACAGGGGTGACCCTTGGCAATTTCCTTGAGGCGACCCCTCAACCTTCTATAAAGGGCCATTCCGGTTAGTTCGGTGTCCGGTTTAATGCAGATGGGCATTTCTACGGGGACGACCGATTGACCTACTGGGGCAAAAAAAGTACCTTTAAAATTGAAGTACGTACTTGAAAAAAATCACTCGTATTTATAGGACTCTTGACTTGATGGAGAGCATATTTAGAAGACCGCCAGGCTTTACATCTCGCCTTCAAAAAAACTGAAAGTTCAAAAACGGGCGAAATTTGGCTCAAAATGGAGTGTCCGGTTTCCAGAATTTACTCGTTTATGCTTCATAACTTTTGAAATAATAACTTCCCCATTATGATATCCACATTCACAGAACAAGGGATAGTTAATAAAGCCATATATATGAGTTTCTTTAATGTAAGTCCTTGGGTTTTAATACAGTAACACATTTAAACTTTGTCCGACGTGTGTGCCTCAATTCCGTGATTTTTACTTTTGTGCTCCTATATCACTAACTACGCACAGTACAAACGCCCACGACTGATTCCCACAAACTAGCAGTTGCGCTCGAGTGGTTGAGCAGTGTAGAAGAGGGATCTGTCGCTTTGAGGAGCATTTTTCAGAGGTTTGAAATCACTCAGAATTTTTGGTCACTGGTCATTTCTCAAATCGGTGTGCGACATTAATAATGTTCATGAAGTATTTAATGAGATTACTGCTGAATTAATTGAGTGTTTAACTGATATCTGCCATTACGTTTTGTAGAAATTGTTGTAATTTATAACATTTTCGAGTAATTTGATGGATTGTGATGTTTCCTCAATTCCGTGGATCTCAATTCCGCGGAATATGGGGCATCGAATTGAGAAAACGTATACACAGAATTGATATTTAGTGAAAATGGAGACAATAAATTGCTTGTGTATCTTAAAATAATAATGAAATCAATAGAGCATAATAATAGGGTAAACTAACAATCATTGGACACTACCAGTCATTGGACAGAAGACAATAAAACTTATTTTTGAGGTTTAATTAAAAAGAATAGACTGGTACTGCTATCTTATCAAAATATTATATAACAATAGTTCAAAACATTAGTAATCGATGTAAGCAGAAGCTTAAAAATATGTACTTTAACTTATCGCAACGATTTTGAAAATAGAATGCTTGTCTCATTTTTATATTATTATAATTTTTAAATCTATCTTATTTGCTCAATTGTTTTTATACTACGAGGAGTTATTGTATTTTGTATATAATTTAATAATTATTGGTTCCACAAAACACAGTTATAAATTATTGAGTAATGAATATTTGCTGTCCAATATAATTAATAGTTTTTTCGTTTGAAAACTTGATAATGTACAGGTAAAACACCTCTGTTCATCATAACTTTAAGAGCAAAAGGCACAAAAATAATGGGATATGTTTAAACAAAACCATTTTTTTACTAATTGTTTAAATAATTATGTGTTTTATTTCAATATTATGTACCTAATTCATTATTTTATTTTATTTTTCGTTCGATCGTTCGTTTCAGCTAAATGACGTCCACTACTGGACTAAGGCCTCCCCCAAGGATGTCCATAGCAGCCGGTCGTGCACTGTCCGCATCCAGGTTCTTCCTTCAACCTTTACCAGATCGTCGGTCCACCTAGTGGGGGGCCAGCCCACTGGTCCGTGGTTTTCACTCGAGAACTTTTCAGTTCCAACAGCCATCATCTGTACGAGCTATGTGCCCCGACCACTGCCACTTGATTTTTGCAATTCTGCGTGCTATGTCGGTCACTTTGGTTCTCTTGCCGATCTTCTCATTTCTGATTCGATCACGCAGGAAAATTCCAAGCATAGAACGCTCCATCGCCTTTTGGGCCTTCTTATTAGGCTCATAGTAAGCGACCACGTTTCACATCCATACACCATCACTGGCAACACACACTGGTCGAAGAATTTTGTCTTGAGACACTATGATATTTCAGACGCAATAGCGAAGCTTCCCGAACGCTGCTTAGTTGAGTTAAATTCAGCGATAGACCTCTCAAAGTTAGACCTACCTATCTGGACTCTTTGTCCCAGGTATACACAATTGTCAACAACTTCGAGTGTAGAGTCTCCAACCTTCAGAAGAATGGGTGCAATACGAACATTTGACATGATTTTTGTCTTGTCTATGTTCATTTTGCGACCCACTTGTTGAGAGGCTCTGGAAAGGCCATTGAGCATTGTACATAGATCTTCTAAGGTCTCAGCCATGACTACAATATCGTCCGCGAATCCTTGGTCTTCTGTATAATCTGCCGTAGCGTACCTGTGTGTGTACCATAATACTAAAGCCTTTTCGGAAACAAGCTTGTTCGGAAGGCTGGAAGTCGATGAGTCTGCGAGCGAGATGATTCGTAAGGACTCTCGAAAACAGCTTGTAAATACGCCTCAGAAGTGAGATGAGTCCATAATTCTATCACCACACTTCTGTGTCATGCCGAAGGCGTTTTTCCTTCGAGGATGACGGAATTGAACTGCTTCTACTATTGTTGTGGGGCTCAGCCGCGGACATTGAAACTGTGTTTGTTCTGCAGAAGAGAGCAGTGCGGGCCATTTATAACCTTGGACCCCGATTTGCCTTGAAAGAATTTTTTAAGGAAATTAACATACTGACAGTAGCTTCACAGTTCATTTATGAAAACCTTTTATATGTTCGCAAAAATATAGAGCAATTCACGAAAAAGAGCGATTTGCATAACTTTAATACAAGAAACAAAAATAAACTTGCCGTTCCAAATTTCAGACTGCATAAGATTGGGAATTCATTTATGGGGAAATGTATTAAATTATTTAATAAATTACCACAAACTGCTGTAGAACTACCCACTCATAAATTCAAAGCACATATTAAAAGTACCTTAATGAAAAAGGGCTACTATAAAGTCGATGATTATTTAAAAGATAAAAATGTTTGGGATGCGTTACTGCCTAGCTCGCATATATATTTATAACTATGTATTTTGAAAACCTGTAAACCTTTGAAAAAGAGGCTCACAATAGTGTCTGAGTTTCTTGCGCTGCTTCTTCTCAGCACTGGCCCATTTATTGTCCTGAAGCAGTGGTAGGGTTAATACTGGGACGTGTAAAAGTGCTTTTTTAAAGCCTACTTACAGAAATAAATGAGTTTTACTGAGTTTTTTTTACTTCTCTAGAGCCTTTACCGTACCGGCGAAGCTCAGCCGTGATGCCGTAACACCCGGTGCCTTGTTGTATTTCAGGTGCTTGAGAGCCATTTTAATCTTGTACAAACTGACGTCCGGTATATCTTCGGTATAGTGACAGGTCAATCTAGCTCTTGGGTCTTGCTATATTTGTTTTATGTTTAAGGTTAAGAATAAATAAACAAAGAGACTTTAATTAAATTTAACATAATGATTAGGATTTTTGTTTTATTCGCTTGGATATTTCAGACACTTAAACCTAAAATTAACCATCTAACTAATAGATATAAAAACGTTTTAGGTATTTATTATTTTGATTATTGAAATACATTAGGTATTTCTACATAATGTCATCAATTCTAAGTTTGCATAGCGATTTTTAAATTTGGAGTTTCATTTCTCAATTCCGTGATTCATTTTCTCAATTCGGTGCTCGCTCAATTCGGTGCTTGACTTTTCTCATAAACCACTTCACAATATTTAGTGACAATGCTATTTTAACATTCAGAATGGAGTAAACTTTATTTATTTGTATTGAAACTACTTAAAAAACTAAATATTAATTTTAGCACCGAATTGAGAAAAAAAACACCGTTCTGTAGAAATGCCCAGATGTATTGGGCCTGTGGTCTAACCGACGCGATAAGTTTTTATCACTGACCCTTCTCTCACAAAACACCCTTTAATTTTGCGAGCCTTGAGCTACTTTTTTTTCGGCATAATTATTCAAGTGGCCTGACCAATAAAGTTACTTTAAGTCGGTTTGGGTCAAGAACAGGTTACAGTTTTAGGATTTAAACTATGTGGAATAACTAAAACCTCCAAATTGTAATTACCTATATACCTAACCCAAATGTTTTAAATTACGAACATAAAATGGTTTTGCCCTTTTAATGCTCTTCCATTTTCATCTTGACAAAAGTTACGCACGACGACAGCAGAGGACTAAAATACGCATTGTCACTCTATCACTCTGAAAAGTTCTAAACCTATTATTGCTGTTTGTGTTGCTAGGTACACCTACCACTAATGAAACAATGTAGCTTCTACAAGTACTAAAAATTTTAGGATTGTGATATCGAAAACATGTTTGTGATAAATTTATTAAAAACACGATACAAAAAAAGTTCACGAAGTGCTACGAAGTTGACTTGTAAAAATTGGAATATAATATCTTGCATATGAACTGTAAACTTATGTGTGTTAGATATTGGTAACTTCTGGAGGTAGGTAATTAGTAATTACTATTTGGTAAAAGACTTGTGAAAACAGCGTTCAATGTGCTTGCTACGAGAGAGACTCGAAGCTCTATCCCATAGTCCTATTTAGTTCCATAATAAAATTAACATTTGACAAATATTTACCACAGATTGATTCAAGGCTAAACCAATCAGTTTAATTAAATGAGAATCAATAATTTTCATCAGCAAGTAAAGAAGCGTGGTTCAAGGTATTATTTAAGGGATAGGCCATCGGCTGGCGTCCAGTAGTGCGGAAAGATTACTCGCTTAGCATCGCGCCATTTCGCTCAAGGAACTCCGGCCATTTCTCTTGGGATCGAGCGCCACGTCACTGGAGTAGGGTCAGCATAAAAGGCTTAAATTGTTTAGCCAGTTTAGTGTACAAATGTCCACAATGCATACAGCAAACGAATACAAAAATATAGAGTGCATATTCAACTATGTGTGATTAATGGGATCGATGATGGAGCAAATTATTTTATCGCGATTTCATCATCAACATCATAACCCTTTCATACCTATTGAATTTCATGACTTTTGTAAGCATTCAACATACTCAATAATATTTATTGACGTTCTAGACGTTGAAACATAGTCAAATTAGACGAAAATCTTGAATTTTTCTAGAAAATAGTTAATGAAATATCTCTCGTGTTGACGATCGGTACTTTCAGTTTAATTTAGACTGCTGAACAACGATCGGCGTGAATTCACGCGAACTTTAAGTTTCCGAAAGGCTCCTCTAAAATACGCTTCTTCATGATTTAACTTTGACAAAATATTTTTTTCTACTTATTTTTGAAACGCAACAACTCAGCGTTATGGTTAATACACTATCTAAAATCATGATCAGATCAGTATTTCAGTAATTTATTAAAAAAATGTTGTGTGTGCTTTTACAAGGAGTGAGAGCACAAGATATCTCTATTAATATATGCTTGCCTAGCTTTTCAACACTGCCCTCTTTTCCCTCTTTAAAGTTAAATAAGTAGAGCTTTTTAAAACTGATTTACTAGTTCTAGCGCTAAATTCAGGCAGCACCTGAGGTTTGGGAGCGGCATAAGAGGGTGTTTTTATTACGTAAAATGTCAGCGAGACATCAGATTTATATGCTTTGTCACGTCATAATATGTCAAAATCACCCTTTCCTTGCCACTCCCATACCTCAGGGACTTCCTTAGTTAAGTTTCCTTTAACTATAGTTACCGTTCCAACAACTTTTTCAATGGCAATTTCCAATAATTTCTCCTTGAGCCATAAACCGCGGGAGCTGTTGACTCTAGATAAAGTACGAGAACTCTGCGTGCCCTTGCACTGATTATGCATTGTCACGTTATTATCAGTGGAGTGACGTCGGGTTGAACGACTAGTAGCGATGCGAACAGTGCCAATAACTTGACGTTATCACCGGTAAAAGTTATTTCAATAAACTGATTGTTTGTTTAAAAAACAGATTACTTAGTGCCATTTTGCAACTAGTGCAGTAATGTACTAGTCGATAATGAAGGTTTATTAGTGTCATTCTGGCTTATATTCTCTGGCATAACAACTTCGCTTAAAAAATTGCAGTCAAACTTTACTTAACAGGTAAGTTTGTTTTTCATCAATTTAAAGCCAAGTTTTGAACAACTAGGTGCTATCATGAGCTTAATCTACGATAAAGTATGCTACGCCATTTTGAATATCTACTTATTTTATTGATATAGAGCCCCCCACATTCATAGAGAAAAAGAATTGTGTAATGTTTTCCTTTATTTATATTTTGTTATCGATCAACCAAGACTCTTCTTGATTTAATTCTCAGAAAGAATTTTGTTATCACTAAACCTTACAATGATCTGGGTTTTCAAATAATACCGAAACGAATGCCAGAACAATCGGACGTAAAATCGCTCGTATTGATATCGTTAAATGCGCCTGATTACCATCGATATTATACTGATTAATTCGATCACGTAATATGTCAATATTATGATCATAATATTAGATTATCGTAGCAAATTGTGTTCATAATGACAGGTGTTATTGTCGACGAATTTACCCGACAAACCGGCAAGCTCCCCACTTAAGTTGTTTGTTGAGGAAACGGAGCGGTAAGTGGGGTAAATCCACCAGTTGTCCAGAGCTTAGTTTGGATATGGCAGCCCTACCTAAAATACGCGAAAACGAGGTATTTTAGGTAGGGCTGCCATATCCATACTTTGAAATTCCCGTAGCTTTGGCTGAAAGCTAAGATCTAGAACCTGTTTATTATAAATTCTATACTTGCTGGCATATAATATCAAGTTCGTTCGTTCGCTTCAGCCAAATGACGTCCACTGCTGGACAAAGGCTACCCCCAATGTTTTCCACAATGCACGGTCCTGCGCTGCCCGCATCCAGGCTCTTCCCGCGACCTTTACCAGATCATCGGTCCACCTAGTAGGAGGCCTGCCCACGCTACGTCTTCCAGCCCGTAGTCGCCACTTGAGAACTTTTCTGCCCCAACGGCCATCGTCTCTACGAGCTATGAATATCATGACATTTTGTTCATTTGATACAGTCTCAAAATATCATTTTTGGTCTCAAAGGTCATATTCCTTTTCATATCTATTAGAATTTTAAAATATTTAATATCCACGCTTTCAGGCGTGACTCCCGCGTGCTCACCAAATGCTCCTGATACGCGTGACATCGACGGCGCATGTATTTATTGCAATTTTATTCAAACGCCGCTGCAATGCACATGTGACCAAATAAATCACGATTTAACGCCCAAGGCATTCTACATAAATTCGTTCGACGCGCGGTGCATTCGCGCCATTTGTACTTGCGCTTGTTTATGATAATGTCGTGGTTCGTTTACAGATAGTGCAATGTTCGGTTTGTATTTAACTGAGTTCTGATCAGTTATATTCCCTTTGAAAACATCACCGTTTGCCTAAATGATAAAAGTCATAAAGAAAATTAAAAAATTAGAAAAAGTTTATTTTTCATTGCTACAATTTTCTTCACGTTGAGTTATGAGAGTAATTTCAATGACGAATGACTTAAATCTTTTTGTAGAAGAATTCGATTTCTATCTCTCTCATCTCAATGAAACATAAGATTAGATAATTTGTTTAAAATACTTATTTATTTAAAATATTTTCTTCTTTGCAGGTCACCCTACCCGAGCTGTTATCAACGAAATTATCTAACACGTGTTTTAGTCTTCCGATGGAGACAAAAACGGTCTAAACTCTAATCTAGCGGAGATATCAGTTATGGGACCAATCACCTGTGATACTACGCTAGCAGACGAACCCAGATAAACATCTACTTGTAAAGAAAACTGCGCTCGATCAGCTCGATAATGATCGAAGTTACACAAAATATAAAATATACTCAGATCCAAAATAGCTAACCGATTTGGTTGCAAGAAGTGTTAAGAAAAAACAGTGTTCATTAGTGAAACAAAAGTAAATTTAAACTGCCTTAAACGTTTTGATAAACTGTTTAAAATTTAACCAAGTAACTAAGTGATAACATTCAGAAAAGTGTTGTAGAAGATAAAGTGAGTGCTAATTCGAATTTAAAATTGCATCGTCTAAGTGATTTGATAAAAGATTTTAAACTGCACTTGCTACTAAAGACGATCAAAAACGTTTCCTACATAAAGACTGTGAAACATGTCACCGCAAAAAGATGGTCGAACTGGCAACGGGTTGATTCATCCTGAGGCGTCCAAATCCAAGCTGCTACTAGCTGAAGATCCTCCTCACAAGGACGTGGACCTCATCCCAGGAAGCGTCATGGATGGACTGACCATAGACGCTCACGAGCCTCCGTACGTTGTGACGAAATGGCGGTGGGTCATTCTGACCCTGTTTGTGTTGTTCTCAGCATCGAACTCGATGCAGTGGACCCAGTATACCATAATCCAGGACATAGTGACAAAGTATTATGGTGTGAGCGGAAATGTGGTGTCGTGGACTTCTATGGTGTACATGATTACGTACGTGCCGCTGATTTTTCCGGGGAGCTGGCTGCTGTCCAGAACGGTGAGTGTCTCTTTTTTCATATCCTTCAATGACGCGATTACGCTGGTTGTGAAACGAACATGCTAACGGAGTGTTTATTGATAAAATAGCTGAGGGGTGGTTAGAGGGTGGTTTATTTTTCTCTAATATTAGTTAGAGAAAAGAGACCAGGGGTATCTAATTAAAAAGCAGTCAAACATAAAAGCTATAAACATTTGAGTTTAAAGGCAGGGTCAAAGAACGTACGACGCATTTATGATTGATATTAATTCACAATAATTGATAACGCGCTGATTCGTGTATTACGTTTCTGGCAAAATAATGGAATTTCTCAGCTTTAGAAATAAGTGTTTTTTGAGTTTAACAGATCTAAGATAACTAATTAAAGAGATCTAATCTCTTTTCCATTAGATGAGATTGAGATTTAATGTAAAGTTATTATCTTGTCAATGGTATAAAGATATTTTGTGTTTTGAAACTTCTAAATAGCTTAGTTAGATTCTGCATTTTACAAACTACACCAAACACTTCCAAATTGCTGCCTCGATGACGGAGCCATGTTGACGGGAGTCAATTGATTTTCTATTAGTTCCGCGTACACGTCTGTTGATTTATTGAACAGTTTGTATAACAACACAAAAACAACGTAGTTTATAATCGTTTTAACCATATTTAAATGTTAAAATCTTTTTTATTAATATGGACTTGGAAACCAACTTATTTATTTATTTAGGAAAATCAGGGTTTTACAGTGTGTAGTAATGACATAAGATAGGCAACAAGTAAACCACCTCGTTGCTGTCAGTTCAAAAGGACGTATGTCAAATCCAAATGTAAAAATTAAACAGTTTTTTGTGTCTCCTGAAAACCTACTATACATCCTTTTGAACTGACATCGACGACGTTGCTGTCAGTTCAAAAGGACTTATGTCATCCCAAATTTTAAAAAATATAGTTTTTTGTGTCTCCTGAAAACCTACTGGTATAACATACATCCTTTTGAACTGACAGCGACTTATAGGTTCCCACAGGTAAAAAATAATTTAAAAAATTAGTGAGCCTTTGCACCAGGGTTACTACATACTACGTACAGTACAGTATACCTAAATAAAAAATATTGGAAAACATTGCCGCCGCCTTGCAAGCCGGTTTCAGCATTTCCTACGTTCCAGTATGTTGAGGAATGTGACCGAACAATGCTTCTATCTATCCCATAATACTAACGTGACTCTACTGATCTAGAGTTTGACTACGTAATCTCGGTCAATATTATTTTAATATGATAAAGATACCTACTTGTCATCATTGTTATAACACTAATAGGAGATACAAATATTATAGCAAAATATTTGTATCTCGGTCTGTGGTATGTTAGATATGTCACCGTAAAATTGTGAATTCCGTCAGATTAAAATCTGACGTAGTTAAATTACAATCTAACCTAACCTAACCCACTGACAGAGTTCACAATTTCACGTTGACAGATATAACGAAAGACAAAACTCTACAGTCGGGTATAGCTCATACTTTATACTTTTCTAAGTCCTCTTAATAATACATTGGCTTTAAGTCTAGTAGTTAATCTCCGGTGGTTTCCATCAAAGGCCGTTAATTGAGAGTCGTTAGAGGTAGACTAAAGACGGCATTAACTCTAATGCTGACTAATGGACGCACCGGCTAACTACGGTTTAAATCTTCCCAATTTTATTTCAGAAGGATTTACACCTTGCGATTCGATCTCCTATTTATGAAAGATTCTTTCACTCTCATAAATATCTTTTTTCTTAATTAAATGCATAAATTGGTAGAGTACATACGAATGTAAATGTCAACTGGGATGAAACTATCATGTTTTTCCTGCGTCTAAACTATTTCTCATTTCGTCAGCAGTGGATGTCTGGCTGAAAAGGAAACAGACAAACAGGAGTTACCACAATATTACACTATATTTGCATATAATAATTCAATAGCTTTATAAAATGCGCCACAAACATCGCTAATCGGTCATAATAAGGCCTATTGTATCAGATAAAAGTAAAAGCAATTAAAATTCCCAATGCCAATGATTTTATTATAAGCCCTTGAATTAAACTAGTGCAATAAAATACGCTATCAGTTTTATGACGATAAGAACAAAACCGTTCATGCGTAATTATGCAAGTTTTATCAAAAATGATAAATCTTAGGCAGAGTTGCACGGCACCTAACTTTGACCATAACTATAACGATAACCGATGTATTTTGTATGGAGTTTGACAGATTTTTGACTTTGTTTAAATCAAAGTAAGATGGTGCAACCCAGCCTAGTATTTTTTATCGACGTTTTTATCACTTTTAGATTTTATTGGATGATTCTTTGATCTTTTGATCTTTTGTTATTATGTAAAATACCTATTATGCATAAATGAATTCTAGTGTACAGAATTATGATAAACAAAGGTAAAAACTACGCAACGATATAATATAGGTACTTGTGTTGTCGACTCTCCATTAGCGCACATACATCCTCGTATTAATACATTAAAACATAGGAAGCATGTACGTACACCACTCACAGTAAGCATTTTACTCATCAATCGGAAGGTCTAAGGCCGACTATACTCGTAGTTTGAATGGCTCTACCAAGCGTAGAAGTTGCTCCCACCCCCTTTCCTGAAGTTTGCTCAGTGGGCGCCAAATTAGCGCTGAAACTTCAGTTATTTTCAATGCACACCTTTTTCAACGTGGAATTTTAGCATACCAATTACGGAATGTAAATTTTAACTTACGCTACTTTTCGACGTAAATAAATAAAAAGTTTTTCCTGCAGTTTTACACGAGTTACTTTTGGTTGCAGACATTTGAACAGAGACAGGCATTAAAAGTAGGTAACTCTGATTTTGAGGTAATTTGAATTAAACCACCTATTAATAAAACGCCTTCTTAATTTAATATTTTTATGTTTTTCTTTGGCCAACAAAGTAACATTCCAAAAGTAAAGCAAGTATTCGAGATATTAATCTCATACCTAGTAATGTAATCACTACCCACTAAAAGTAAAAATTAAATTATCCTCAAATTGAATGTTTGCCAAGTCAATCAAGCTACAGCTTAAAATACCCATATTTTAGTTACGTAACTAACAAGTAACCTACTTCATAGCTCGATACTATCACGGCTACATTCCACCCTTTGTTGACTGTCCTGACCCCATCCATCTTCATCAAACCAACGTACTTGGAGCCATGTCTTAGCTTCTAACTAAAGAGTTGGCAAACGAAAACGCAGCGCCAGAGGTCTGCAAGTTCTGGGCATGACGGATCAGGAAAACCGCATGTCAACCGTGTAATTAAGTCTTGAGTCCTTTGAAAGTAAACCTTATTGTGGAGTGATGATGTACCGCTTTTCAGGTAGAGTGATAAAGTCAAGTTAATGAGAAAGTGTAGTCTTTGACACGTGGATCATTATTTATGTAATCTTTATCACTAATGACGTAATAAATGCAAAAGGAGGAGGAGGAAGTCCATATTCGAAGCCAGATAATTTTAGTTAAAGTATCGTGTAAACATTTAGGCAGAACTAAACTTGGGAACATTAAACTTGAAAATAAGCCAGATGATTGGTTTTATTAATGTAAGAAAATTGTTACCTGCGAATACCTACTTGGGTTATCGAGATATTATATCTTATTAAGGGAAGTTGAAGATGCGATAAGTACTGCACCAGTCATTATAAATTAAGTCTATTTGTACCTATCTACGCTATTCCACAACATCTTCTAACCCACAAAAATGCCTTAAAATTATTTCAAAATGTAAAGAAACACATGACAACAAATTGTTGGAACTTACGTCATTACTTGCGTTTGAAAATGTATAAGATTTTACAGAAAATCTAAGCTCTTTCAGGGGTCTTTCGGATGGAGCACCTACTTTGAAACGTGCGACAACCATTCAGCCATTCACAGATTGCTGCTGAAAATACATTTTCCTCTTACAAAGAATTGCGGGACTTCAGTGTGTGGAAATTCTTTGAAATATTTTAATCCTATCTTATATCGTTTCGGTTACAAAGAAAGAATTGTATTGTTACTGCTTTTAGTACTTTTTCGGTCTTTCATTCCCGAATTTATGACTTTGTATTTCAAACGAAATACATCAAATGGCTCTTATAATTACACAAAAATTCAACGATTCCCTAAAGCATCGAGGGGTATAAGTTTGCTATTTGTTAGCGAAATATTATTATGTACCATTTGAACCATTAACATCCTTTAAAGTACATTTCTGTTCTGATCAGACAATAAGTGATGGTGTTTATGTAGTAGGTAGTATAATATACCGGAATCAATTGCTTCTCTACCTCGGGGGACTAACTCCGGAGCAAGCGCTGACTCAGCGAACGCTTATTACACGCACACGATGCTGATACTGTATCTAAATAACTGGATGGAACTATGGATTTATTTTATTCGAATTGGCCGCGAGTTTAAAAATATAATTAAAGAAAGGAACTAAGATGTAGGGTTTGACTCTGGTTTGGGCGACCATATACCCCCTTGAACCTGATCCCTAAGTATGGCGTGCGGAGCATTATTTTCAAGTAGATATCGCACACCGGGCATATGTCATTTTGTTGATAGATAAATCACTAATTTGAAATTCTGAAAAGTCTTTGTGAATAACTTTGTTTCATGTCATGTGAAATTCATATTTTTCATGTTTTAAAGTTTCAATCGAGAAAGTAAGTAGGTAAATTTGAAACTTGAACACTTTCTTCTTTACGTTGGATCAAATAAAACAACGAATTTCTTCTTTATTCGTTTTACATCGGGAGTTATTATTGTTTCGTATCTAGAGATCCAATTGTCTTTGCTAAGGGTCCAGGGATCCCATTTCGCAGTCAAAGTGCGCGCCAAAGACAAATGGGATTCGTGACTGTGCTCACTGCTATTGCTATCGTTTAGGCTGCTGCTTCTGCTACTAATTACTTGATTGTTTATACAAAAACTTGGAAGGAAAACTCCAAATGAACGTTAAGAACGAAAATGAAGGTTTCCTATGATTCCATGTCTTTTACATATTTTGTTTTTGCATTATTAAGGGAGGGTTATCATCTGCATCGTCATCATCATCAACAAGTCATTTGAGTGTCCACTGCAGGAACACGACCCTCTCTAGTTTACCAGAGGCAATTTTAGGATTTGGCTTATCTATCCCAACGTATCCCATGCTGGCCGAATGGGTTGGGAAATAAGTAAGTACATATAATCTTATTTTTATCGAATACAAACCGATCACTCTTATTATAACTTCATAATTTTAATATGATCATAATCATAAAGCTGGATCGCCTCGCAAGTCTCGCAACGCCTGGCGTCAATCTACGAGCATATAATAAATTCTCAATCTGCGAATTGCAGTGGTGAATTTAAAAGTTGGTACAGAACCACATCCGACTATTAAAAGAAACTATACCTACCTACTTCAATTATAAAACTCTAGAAGTAATCTTGTATCTGTCTGATCGTTTTGATAAATAAATTAAAAAGTGATAAGATAAAATCATGTAATGTGATTGTGAAGTGATAAGAATTTATGCATTCGAGTAGGTAGGTACGAGTACCTATAACTCATGCTTGGCTAGTTTTTTTAAACTAACCACATACCTATTAAGTCCAAATCCAAATTTAAACTGATTCCATAAGCCTCAAGGATTATTTTCGGCCCTCATTAACGCGCGGACCGTTACAAATTTAATAATGGCGAACAAACTCTCAACTTTTATGGGCACTTCCACAAATGAGATTACTTGGGTTGGATATCAAATTAAGTAAATAACGTATCTTTTGGACCCATTTGGGAAATCCGGCGGTAAACGTCAACGTGGTCACTTGGTAGGTGATACAGGACCTACATAATAGAACATAATAATATACAGGGTGACTGGAACTGAACCCGCCATAGCTAATACGCGTATAGAGGAGGTCATTTGCTAATTATTGAACCTTACTTTCTCTAGCTAAAGTTTTATAGTTTAGGAGATAAATGTCAATTTTTATACTTTTTCAGATTTTTCCGAAATTTGACCTAAAAACTGCTTCAATTTTTTTCCTCGCATGATTTCAACAGTTTTATTTATTTGATATTAATATCGAATATGTCTTTATTCAAATAAACTAAATTTCTGATCCAGATAATGATTGAATAGCTAGTTACGAGCCGCCAAAATCTAACAAAAGCACAAACCACGATAAAAAATTCTACTTCGAATTCGATTTAAAAAAAAATTAATAGTGATAATGGATTGCCAATAATCTTAAAAATATCTCTAGCTTCTCTTCTTTCCAATGATATGTCACACGTTGTAATTAGATAATGAAATTTGTCAAAAATTCAAAGTTTATGGAAGAAAATGGAGTAATAGTACAAAAATTATCCATACAAAGTTGATTTTGAATTTTTTTTTAATCTTTTCTTCATAATATTGTGATTATTATTTTAAAATTTATTTTTCAAAAAACACAAAAATAGTTATGAAAAGGAGTATAGCAGAAAATATGAGATGTTTGAAGAAACTTTGTATGAATAATTTTCGTATTATTATTCCATTTTCTTCCATAAACTTTAAATTTTTAATAAATTTCAATATCTAATTACTACGTGTGGTATATCATTAGAAAGAAGAGAAGGTAGAGATATTTTTAAGATCATTGGCAATCCATTATCACCATAAGTTTTTTTTTAAATCGAATTCGAACTTGAATTTTTTATCGTGTTTCGTACTTTTGTTGAACTTTGGCGACTCGTAACTAGTAATTCAATCATTATCTGGATCTGTAATTTATTTTATTTGACTAAAGGCTTATTCGATATTAGTATCAAATAAAAAAATCGGTTAAAATCATGCGAGAAAAAAAATTAAGCAGTTTTAGGGGTCAAATTTCGGAAAAATCTGAAAAAAGTATAAAAATTGATATATCTCCTAAACTATAAAACTTTAGCCATAGAAAGTAAGGTTCAATTATTAGCAAATGACCTCCTCTATACGCGTATTAGCTATGGCGGGTTCAGTTCCAGTCACCCTGTATAATTATGTATTGTCATGTTTTAACGCGAAGGTACATGACACCACTGTTAAATCTTAAAATGTACTTAGTTGTAATATGAGTAGGATCGATTTTCCAACAAAATGTAGAGCCTGATGTGCCGTCAAATGTATACTTAACAAATACCATAGTTTCATCAGAACTCGTAGTGACTGGATTAAAGTAAGGTTAAGGATATTGTCTAGAGCTGCCTTTACCTTAGCAAGTTTCTCGATATCAAAGGTAACTTAGCTTTGATATATTGTGAAACTTGACTTTTCCCAAAACTACAGCTCAACCCTATCCAGAGAATACAAAGAAGAATGACAGCGCTACGTTTTCCATGACGAAGTTTTGTCAAAAAATGGAATAAAACCCATTAGTATTTATCCACTCAATAATGAATCTTTTATAATAATTTGTTACTGTATTTTCTGTACAATGCAAAGGTGACAAGTAAACGCTAATTGATTTACCTATAAAGTGAATAAGTTTTACCCATTCAAGTTAGTTGTGACAACTTGAACAAATTGTTAATTTGTTATTCTAATTAACTGCGTATTTGGTATTCAATAATCATCACATTTTATACTTATTAATAATCCTTGTAGTTAATTTAATTTCAAACAAACAAATATTCCAGCAACTATCTTTATTTTATTGAGGTATTTCAAAGCCACTCGTAAGTTAAAATTGTAGATACAAAGTCCTACTTCAAAACTGTACAAAAATTCCAATTACTCTTTTCGTTTCTGAGTTAGGAGTCCCAAAGTTTGTCAAGTTTAAGTGCTACCAGTTATGATTAATTGGTTTTGGAAATACAAAACTTGGCACTATTATTGACATAATAAAAGACGGTCATGGATAAGCTTACAAACTCGTGTATAGTAGCCTTATCTGACATGAGTGCTAGAGGCAGACGTTTCCCTCGTCACAGCGATAACTAGGAATGTCATCTACATACAAAATAAGTGGACATAAAGTTAAGGGTTACAATAGACACGATTTTTAACAAAGGTTTGTACAATATGTGACATGAAAGCATAATATTAGGAGATATAGGACAAATCTGACGAAAGATAACAACAATCTTTCAATTATCACTTCACGGGATTTATTGCAACAATATCTATTAAAATAAATAAATATTATTTACCGTTAAAATAGATATTGTTGCAATAAATCCCGTGAAGTGATAATTTTATAGTAAAAAATGCAACATAATAGTTTAAAATATTATATTAAACAATCTTTCAGTCATTAATTAAAAGTTACAGAACTGGCTCTAAATTATACATATTAAATAATTAATAGTATCAGGAATTACTTTGCGGAAATCTTAAGCTAAGTAATTTTATCTATTTTAATATCTTATACATATGTATATGTCAGCTAAAATCAAGGGCATATAGAGAATGCTATAACATATTAATTTATTTATGTATTTTAGCTGTCAGTTTTAATTAGTTACAAATGCAAGCTATTTTCGTATGCGGAAATCTACCATAGTGCATGATTGGCCTCACTAAAATTTGTTTGTATTCAAACAGGTTTTACTCAAATTTCAACCACTTCTATATTTATCACTGATAATACCTCCCCACCCCAGCAAGAGGAGGGAGGCCACAAATCAATCACCCCCAGCAGTTAGTGCTCGGAATCAAATTAATAGAAGCCCTGTTGATTGCTACAGTGTAAGAGCTTTTTAAGCTTTACAACCGACGCGTGCCACTGATCACGAAACTTTACCGACGACTTCACACTTATTGATGGTCATTGGATACAGGAATTAAGACTTTCAATGGAATGAAGATAAATTAATGTCGTCGACACTGAAATATAACGTGTTTACGTGTGTGTGGAATATCGACTGGAAAAGGAATTAAAATTCCATGAAACACGAGGATGCTAGCTATTTTAATGTTTGGACATCGTAGTCAGAATGTCATTTGTTTCATGGACACGAACATCATTACTGTTATCATCGATGTTTGTAGTCAGAAATTTCGTTGTTCAAATCGATCGAAACTAACTCGTTACCAAAATACCAAAATATACCTACTCAGGCTGGGTTGTACCATTTTACTTTGACTTTAACATAATGTCAAAAATCTGTCAAATTCCATACAAAATAACCGGTTATCGTTATATTCACGGTCAAAGTTAGGTGGTGCAACTCAGCCTAAGTAAATACGGTTCTGAGAAGTTTTTATTTTCCTTGGAATGTTTTTTTAAAAATAACTTGAATTTCCACTCACGTCTCTCCAAACACAACTGAACCTGAAAGATTAAAAGGAATAGATTAAATGACCCGTAAAAAATGTAATCCCGCCGCCCGAATTAGTGTCCGTGAGTTCCTGCGGGAGGATCGCTTGAGAACGATTCCAGGAAGTGGGGCGAAGAGATCCCGGAAGATAAACGAGCGATCCGGGATGACCGGGCTCGTACTATTTGAACCGGGCATGTTTGAGGCGTTTCTAATTAAAGTATTTAAGGATTTGGCGATTGTCTGAAATGTATTTTCGGTACGTTTTTTTTCTTTAAGAATGTTTTCCTTCTTTTTGCTTTGCGTTTCTAAAAGACGATATTTAGTATTTAACGTAGGTATACAAAGTGCTATTATAGTTTTTTGGAATCAATATTTTTATTTGAAACCAGGCGAAACTAGTTACTCGCTATACTGGTTGGCTTTCTTGGCGGCTGAACTAAATCCTTGCTTATTTATTACATTACATACAAGACATTAAGTGGTGGGAACGAGAAACGGCATTAATCCCGAATCCTAATTAGGTACTTATCCTCTAAACAAAAACTAGAGCTATGACCAAGCAACAGTGACTTTAAAGTAAGTAACTCATCTTGTAGAGATTTAAAAAATAGAAAACTGTTTACTGTTCTCCAGACATTAATAAAAATTCGAAAGCTTTGTATGCATCCATGCATAGAATCTCTATTATTGCTTCTACTATTCGTGTGCCCTACGCCTTTGATGCCTCCTATCTAGAGAGGAAAATTCTTAGTCGGAGTGATTGGCATTCCTCGAGCTTCCTATAACGAATATTGGTTCAATCAGATTGGTCAAAGAACTAAACAGAATATTAAGTACCCACAAACTTCTTCCGTTTGGAAAGTTTTATGGGCTTGTTCTTGACCTCTACTTTATCATACTAGAACGTGCAAATTCGGTTGCTAAAGTTTGCAAAAAAAAGTTTTCCGATTCTCAGTTTGATGTGAATATGTTAGAGGTTATTCCTATGCTACTAGGCCTGTTTGGATAGATTTGCGTTGCATAGGTTTGGAACCTCCTCGGAGAAAAAATATGGTATAACGATGGCCTGTAACTTAAGGTGTATAGTGCCAGAGTTCGAGGTTAGCTATGTAGAGTTTGACAGTAAGGTAGTGCGGTTTTTCAATATCGTACTTTAAGGTATGCTTAGTCAGTGTAGGTAGTCAGTTATGTAAGTCAGTGCAAGAGATCCTCCCCCTTCCCCCCACTTCACAGGCCGCTGGTTTGACAAATGGGCCAGTCTCGTCGCGCTCCATCCATTATACTCGCGGCAGATTTGCCCAACTCCCACGTCCCTTATCGCTTTGTATCTTTCCTATTTCGAACTTTTTTATTTATTTATTTATTTATACTTCAGCACACAAAGTAACAAATGCACTGTGGCGGACTTAATGCCGGATGGCATTCTCTGCCAGTCAACCACGGGTCATGCAGAAAGAGTAAACTTTTGTGAACGATGTGTCTCTACAGAACCTTTATAGAGCCTTCTTGTCACGTAACGGCTGTTTAGTGAATAATTATGGGGATGAAATGAACACTAAACACTAAATATTTTCAACTGGCTTTATTCGCGGCATCACCCGCGTACCTACACCTAAAATATCATCAACATGATTTGTAGCTTTTATGTTAATTCTATTGTAAAAACTATAATAATGTATGGTTTCAACAAAACAACAATCCGATAACATCAAACCTAAATGTACGGACGACAGCACATCAACCATAAATTGTGACTATGCAGTCGAAAACGTGCAATCGACTGAAAAAATATAGTCTGAAGGGCAACCGACTCGAATGACAAACGATCCATATTTTACTAAATTCACAAAAAATATGGCATCTGATTAACTTCGGAAGCCCTCGAGTCCTCGCGGTTCATCGCGCTACAGATAAATCAAACTTTTGTTTGACTTCACCAATCCCGAATAGGGATACCGTCTATTCGAATGTTTCAGGATATAAAAGGCTCTTTATCCCGACTATGTCCTGCCTTTTTATTATGCCCGTGGTTTTGAATAACTGTTTGAATTTCGTTATTTCTCCATCACATCTCCGCATAGCTTAGGATCGGAAATCTGATTGGTTTTTTAAATGAACCTCTTCTTCGCTTTGATGCAAATCGAGCCTTAGCCGAGCCTTTAATCTTTTATTATAAGAAATGCATCATCTAACTAAACATACGCGTTAAGTTACTATTATGACTTTGTCATTTGACAACATTAAAGTGTCTGGCATTTTTCAGAACTCTTAAAATGTTTATGAATGAATTAGATGGTGACCCCAGCCCCAAACAAACGAAACTGGGCCGAAAACAAAGAGACGGAGTAATTAATCTCTACAATTTGATAAATTCACAATCCACGGCGAAACGAACACAATCACCTCGTTTGTTTAGCCGGACAAAACACCCGGATTGAATGAGCGATGTTTGATGAAGACCTATTATCCACAGATTTTTCAGCGTTTCTATACTTGCACTTGTATTGAAAGTTTGTGAGGATGTGACGAGGAAGGATGTTTGATACTCATTCACGTAAAACAACGGGATTTACCTTTTTTCGATATCCACGCAAACACGAAAGCGCGAAATAACAGGCGTGTTTTTTTAAGTATCAATTAATCACTAAGGATATTTACCACAAATATTGCTTACACACCTTATAAAGACGCTCCATACTTTCGTATAGGTTCGTTCGTTTCATCCAAATGACGTCCACTGCTGGACAAAGGCCTTGTACGAGCACGATCGTACATCCTGCTGCACCGTCAGCATCGACCGCCGGGCGACCCATGAACCCTCAGCGTGCACCGTCGGCACTCTACACCGACGGCACACTAACTTATAGACGTAAATGTGTACATACAATAAACCATATACAGTGTGTCCGGGCATGTAGTGATCAAACTTTAAGGGCCAAATCTAGGGACAATTTTATCGATAAAAATACTTCAAATTTGGGCCTTGACCCATTTATCTAAAAATTACAAGGATTTAAGTTTTTAATTTTTAGTTTTCACCTCTTCCTTCAAAAACAAGTGAAAGCGTGGGTAGCTTAACATTAATAAGCAAATATTTTATATCATGCGATAGCCAATAAAATTATCTATTAGCAGAAGTAGAAAACAGATACAAGTTTCATACATTTTAAGGGAGTAAGAATGGATTTAATTAGAAAAAAACATGACATTTTTCACTTCTTTTTCAGTTATTTTCCAACACAAGAAAAACCAGGTTGTTAAGGTATGTTTTATTTGCATTGTATTATTAGTATTTAAGCTATTCTACAAAACGAATGTAAATTTATTAGTCTACGTTTATTAGTTTCGAAGCTATTGTTGAACAAAGATACCCCTTCCCAGCGGTTTCCATAGTAATCGGAATAGGTTGTGTGATTCTTTCAGGCAGTGCATTTTCGCATGTCGCGTGCGCTATGGAAACCGCTGGGAAGGGGTATCTTTGTTTAGCAATTACGTCAAAACTAATAGACGTAGACTAATAAATTTACATTCGTTTTGTAGAATAGCTCAAATACTAATAATACAATGCAAATAAAACATACCTTAACGACCTGGTTTTTCTTGTGTTGGAAAATAACTGAAAAAGAAGTGAAAAAAGTAATGTATTTTTCTAATTAAATCCATTCTTACTCCCATAAAATGTATGAAACTTGTGTCTGCTTTCTTCTTCTTCTAATAGATAATTTTATTAGCTATCGCATGATACAAAATATTTACCTATTAATGTTAAGCTACCCACGCTTTCACTTATTTTTTAAAGAAGAGGTGTAAACTAAAAATTAAAAACTTAAATCGATGTAATTTTTCGAGAAATGGGTCAGGCCCCAAATTTGAAGTATTTTCATCGATAAAATTGTCCATAGATTACGCCCATAAAGTTTGATCACTACATGCCCGGACACACTGTATAAATAGCTTATCATAATACCAATAAAACAGATATCAACCGTCCGTCGTTGTGTCTCATTTCCCCCCGCTGCGGCCAAGACACCCTTAGCCGTCGCTATGATCAGTCCGGTGAGTCTGCCGGGCTGGCAGCGGGTCCCCGCCGCCTACCTGCCGTCCTAACGCTGCTGCCCTGGGCGACCTGGGCACAGCTTCCTTCCTATCATACCTTATTATGTCTAAGTATTTATTGTTAGGCAGGGCTAGGGCTCTAGGGACTTAGTGTCTTAGGGAATAGGGACTCTAGGCTCACTAGGGAGTTAGTTCCCTTCCTGACCGCATATCCCGGGCACGGGAGCGGTGCCTTACAACCACTGCCTCCCGCCCGTACATCTTCGAGCCGGATAGTTCATCAGTGACCACCAGACCCTACAGTCGGTCTTTCATCCTTAAACCATTTCAGCATCGGGATGGATTGCCTTACAACCACTCCATATTTTCTCGATTGCTTTTAAACTCTTTGACCATTTACCATTATTGATATTCAACATTAACCAAACAATGACCTTATTTTGGTCTTCCAATACCTAATCAATTGGAAATTAATTTATTTCACTACCATTATTTATTGTTACGTAATGTAAATTACCATTCATAACTTTTAGCGAGCAATGTAGCAAAACTGACCAACTCGTGAATTAACATTTATACCGAGCGCGGTCTTAACATCATCATTATCATTATTCATTATCAAATGGTAGCAAACCAAGATGCTATCAATTTTACCATTATTTTATGTAGCGAACCAGTCTACATAAGTTATTACCATTACCATTACCATTTAAGATAGCAAACCAAGAAGCTATCGACTCTACCATTATCAAGTTATGCGGCGAACCAGACTGCATAATTTATTAACCATTACCATTTAAGTTAGCGACCAAGAAGCTAACGACTTTACCATTATCAAGTTATGCGGCGAACCAGACTGCATAATTATTACCATTACCATTTAAGTTAGCGACCAAGAAGCTAACAACTTTACCATTATCAAGTTATGTAGCGTACCAGTCTACATAACCTACGACCATTACCAAACCAGTAGCAATCAAGACGCTACAAACCAAGAAATAAGATCGACCAGGTAGCAACCAGAAGCTACAGATCTTAAAACGACCATTTTTACCAAGTTGTAGTAAGCAAGAGGCTACAACTAACCATTATTTTATTTATTTTACTGTGGCTTGTGCATTGCCACAAAATGTTCATTTTTCACATTACCATACTTTGCTACATTGCGAGCGCATTAATACCATTCAGCGATTCTCGCATAGTTTCACCTTTCTGCAACTAAGTATTTCGCAGTCCATTGACTTCATACTAAGTTAAACATTTATTACGTTTTCAAGTAAACATCTTAAATTCACCATTAGGCAGTGTTAACAATATTAGGCGAGGGAAATTATTATTATAACAAACATAATTACCAATACTGTTGTCCTTCACTACCATCCTAACACCTACTTTTCCTACCAACGACAACTACCATCATCAACGACAAGTACCATCATCTACCACCAAGTTGAGCAACTACCACCATCATGAGAACATCACCAATCTGACAGCAGCGGATCAGTTACCGGCCTCCCGGAAGTGGGTCTCACCGGTAACCGAGAAGTCGCAGATGCTGTTCAGCGCAACATAAGCCAAGAGGGCACCATTGAAGAGGACAACAGCCAGGAGACAAGCAGCCTGGATAACCGACCAACCACTGGGACATCAGCCTGGCCACACCAGCAGCCTGGCCACACCAGCGCCAGGCCCACCATCAGCCTGACCATACCAGCGTCAGGCTCCACACCAGCAGCCTGGCCACACCAGCGTCAGGCTCCACACCAGCAGCCTGGCCACACCAGCGCCAGGCCCACCATCAGCCTGACCATACCAGTCTGGCCACACCAGCGCCAGGCCTCCCATCAGCCTGACGATACCAGCCTGTCCACACCAGCGTCAGGCTCCACACCAGCAGCCTGGCCAAACCAGTGCCAGGCTCACCATCAGCCTGACCATACCAGCCTGGCCACACCAGCGCCAGGCCCACCATCAGTCTGACAACACCAGCCTGGCCACACCAGCGCCAGGCCCACCATCAGCCTGCACACACCAGCCTGGCCACACCAGCGCCAGGCCCACCATCAGCCTGAACACACCAGCCTGGCCACACCAGCGCCAGGCCCACCATCAGCCTGCACACACCAGCCTGGCCACACCAGCGCCAGGCCCACCATCAGCCTGCACACACCAGCCTGGCCACACCAGCGCCAGGCCCACCATCAGTCTGAACACACCAGCCTGGCCACACCAGCGCCAGGCCCACCATCAGCCTGAACACACCAGCCTGGCCATACCAGCGCCAGGCCCACCATCAGCCTAGGCAACACCAGTGCCAGGCCTCACCAGCGCCAGGCCCGCGAGCATCCTGGCATCACCATGAGCCAGGCCCGCGAGCTGCCTGGTCAGTCAACCAGCCAGGTGGACACCATGTGGACAGCCAACCAAAGGTCCACCACCTGGGTCATCAACTACTCATGGAGTCACCGGTCTACGGTCATCGGGCAGCAGGGCAGCCACGTGCAGCATTCTCCGCGCCTTCTTCTTCTGCGAGGTGCCAATATGTACGAGCACGATCGTACATCCTGCTGCACCGTCAGCATCGACCGCCGGGCGACCCATGAACCCTCAGCGTGCACCGTCGGCACTCTACACCGACGGCACACTAACTTATAGACGTAAATGTGTACATACAATAAACCATATATAAATAGCTTATCATAATACCAATAAAACAGATATCAACCGTCCGTCGTTGTGTCTCATTTCCCCCCGCTGCGGCCAAGACACCCTTAGCCGTCGCTATGATCAGTCCGGTGAGTCTGCCGGGCTGGCAGCGGGTCCCCGCCGCCTACCTGCCGTCCTAACGCTGCTGCCCTGGGCGACCTGGGCACAGCTTCCTTCCTATCATACCTTATTATGTCTAAGTATTTATTGTTAGGCAGGGCTAGGGCTCTAGGGACTTAGTGTCTTAGGGAATAGGGACTCTAGGCTCACTAGGGAGTTAGTTTCCTTCCTGACCGCATATCCCGGGCACGGGAGCGGTGCCTTACAACCACTGCCTCCCGCCCGTACAGGCCTCCCCCAAGGATTTCTACAACGAACGCTTTTTATTTCGCAAATACTTTACACCCAAGGTATGCGAAGCATTTCTGTGACAAACCAGAATGCCAAACTAGGGCAAGCCGGAAAAAGGTTACACAGATGATGTAGGTACAAAACATGCGAAATTTATTCGTAACATTGGCAATGAATTTTCGCGCGACATTTTCATAATGTTCGGGTCAGGTTGGAGCGAGGACTCGCACCCTATGATGGTAGACCACCGTCCCTTTAAGGGTTTAGAGAAATTTATAGCCCGAGATAGTCGTAAATTACCCCCGACGTGGAAGGTGTGTCATCGGGAATGTTTGGGATAAGCCCAAATTATGTAGATCCCCTTTAAAATGTTAGAATAATTTTTATTCTACTCATTAACCCCAATTTAATTTTATCTTCATTAGGATAGACTTTAGCGATTTATCGCTTAAATCTATGACATTTGATGTAAATGCTAAAATGCAAGTGATCAAAAATATCTTTGTTTATTTTATAAATGCAAATAAATAAATAGATTATGCGAGTAGTTTCAGGTTTCATAATATTCTTACTGTGTCACGTCTTCTGTGCCTTGTCAAATAAAAATATTTCATTTTATAAGTATTGATCGTTTGTAACTATGATTAATATTATGTTTAAATTAATTTGTTGACCGGTAGACGAGGTGTTGACAGTGTTTTATGGCTCTTTGTTCCTTGTCTTGAACATTCATAAAATCATTTGTGCTTAGTAAAAACAAGTTGCGAATACTTAGCTCTATACAGTTACTTACACCATTTTAATGGCGCTTAAATCGTGATATCTTAAGTGATTACATAGAGACGGCTCAAACATAGTCTTCTTTGAATATGTATACCTACTGCTATACTAATTTCGTAAAGAAGATAATTTGATTAATTCTCAAGAATTCCAAAATAGCTAAACCGCGATTTCTATCAATTAAAAGCTATTTCTATATTAAAACAGAATTTCAAACGTCACAGCTGCGCTCAGCGTGCTATTACGTAAAATGACATCGCGATTTGGCAATAATCGCTATGAAGATTAAGGAGACTCCTTTGGAATTAGATCGAGTTTGTTATTGGACATGGCGAGCGCGGAAGTCGCGTTTAGCTTACGTAATGGTAGGTGACGCTAATGACCCAGTGAGCTGAGATTGCTAGCTTCCTTAACGAGGTAGAGCAGTCATACAGCAGCAGTCATAATTTCAAAGTAAGGACGACACATCTTGCTAAACCGATTGGCATCTTAATTTTTGGTAAAATCTTTGTAATGTATGCCTTGTGATGTCTGTTTTATCCTTTATGTTATTACAGAAATGTCATTGCGAATAACATGAAAAAGGATGAGCATAATTAGGATATGGTTAAAACCTAGCCCGATTCCCAAAAATAGGGTTTCTGTTCGCATCTTTGTCCATGTAAGTAGAGTTCAACAAAAACAAAATCCCATCAAAAACAATACCTGTCAAAAAAACCAAGTCTCGCAACTCAGTTGTTCTACGGTAAAAAGTTGTGAGATCCATGTAATACCAAGTCCAGGCCAGGAAATCTTTAACGTTTTACATAAATTATTGACTTGGCCATCGCACTAAATAATTTAATTTACACGTGTTTTCATGCGATGGCCAAGTCAATATATTTATGTAAAACGTTAAAGATTTCCTGGCCTGGACTTGGTATTACATGGATCTCACAACTTTTTACCGTAGAACAACTGAGTTGCGAGACTTGTTTTTTTTGACAAGTATTGTTTTTGATGGGATCTCATTTCTTTTTGTATTTTGTAGACAGCAGTTATGTATCTAGAAAACTGGACCGAAATTGAAAAATTTTACTCGACTTGGCAGTTGCACTACCGTGCCCCCAAATATTTTAGTTTTTCCTTGATTCATACACCAAACACTACTTATATTCCAAAGGATGATGGGCATATTGGGCGTTAAACCAACAGAAACAAAAAGTATACTAAATTAAAGCTTAATACTAGTACTTCATTTCATAGTATGACAACAATCCTGAAATACGCGGGGATACGGAGATAGAGGTCGTTGAATATGCAAAGTTTCCATAGTTTTCACATCACATTAGGGTAATAAAAATAGTATTAGGTCAATTAGATTGCTTTTATCGATCATATTGAGAGTATCGTATCATATCTTACTATCGATTCTATCGATTTAGTAAGTATGTGTACCGAATAAATCATAATCGATTATTCGATTGAAATAATCGATTATATTTCTGAAAATAAGGAATTGAATTAACAACCAAATGATAGTAATGATGGTAATCAATAAAATCGATTAATCGAATTGTTAATCGATAAATCGTTATTTGGCAATATCGATTAATAATCGATCCGTGATCGATTATGCGACAACACTACAACTTAACTGGTAGAAATCCCATTGAAACATGACTGTGTTTGTTTATGTCATTTCTCTAAATGGTAGGTACCAAGCCTTAAAGATGAACGGTGGATTCACCACCCGGAGCAATGTGATCTTGGGGTTATCAGCGATGATAACGGTTTATACCTAGAACAACATGCGTTCTGCCATGAATACTCTATTCTGTTGCAATTGGTGAATAATAGACAATAAGCAATAACAAAATGTAATGCATGTATCTCCATTAATATACATATGACATTTTATTAGTACCTACAAAACGTTTTTGTCAGTTAGTTAGTTTAGTTTAGTCGGACATATGATAGGTATGACAAAAACGCCTAAAATTGACTAAACTGTACCTATCTCCATATTGTTTCGTCTCATTATAATGTCACTGCCATAGGTTGCGATCATACTGAAAACAAATTCAATTTTTAACTAACTTTACCTTCTTACTTAAAGGTAAAGTTACTTAAAAATTGCTTAATCTACTTCTACGTAACACAGCGGTGAGTAACAAACGGGGAAATACCAAATGACAATTTACCAGCAACAAAATTTGACGTTGTAAATGCACCTTATGAAGAAAATTCCACTGTTGATTTCGGTCAAGCTGATGATACTTTTGAAAACAATAATATTATCTGAAAACGCACTGAAAATAGTCCTTCTTATACCTCCATTGGCAGTAAACAGTCATCAGTCCCACACAAATCATTGCTAAACGCAACACAATGGCGGGAAGTGACGGTTCAGTTATAGTTGACTACGGCTCAGATGTAATTTATTGAATTATCCGCCAACTTAGTTCCGCTGATTTAGCGTTTTATACGATTTGGTATTTGGATATTTTCTTTATTTGTATTTAATATAAGTAGGTTAATGAAAAAAGTGATTGAATCGTATCCGCTTCATTAACAAAACCAACATGATTGGTAATATTACTAATATTATGAGTAATTTCGACTCTACATTACCTATATGAATATTACAGAATATCATCATGTAAATTCGTCTGCTTATTTATGTAACAAACAACCAAACAAAATTATATTACCTACCAATGTTACTATACAAAAAGATGCAATCGATAAAAATGTAATTACCTTGAAAGGTCATCTGTAACTGTAACTCCATTGGATCCGTTTCTGTTTGTACATTTCTGCGTAAACAAACAACCGTTTAAAAATAAACATGGCAACAAAAAGCGGTCGTATTGTGAGTCTGATACGCTTTGATAATGGCTCTCAATGGCAGATGATTGCACTACTGGTACCAGACAGCCGGTCTGGCCTGCCTTATCATTGTGCTCGTCACGCACGGCCCGGACGGAGGGTGCAAAGGAAGCGCTCCATTCAGCCTCTGATTGAAGGAAAACAGTCGACGGCGGGTCGCCGCGCGGTACACACGCCCCACTCTAACTCCGGCGTTAAAAAAAACACGCACGCGCGGGAAAATTTGACAATAATAGTTTTAAACAGATTAAAAATAAATTAGCTCCAAGCGATTAGATTAGACGTTTACTAGAAATTATTTATTGAATGGTATATCGTAGTTGCATATTTTGGTAGTTATTACCGTAGGCAAAGCCAAAACAAACGTTCCGTAATTGCGACAATAATATTTAGGGTTAAGAGAGAAATATTTACGCAAAATTTATAAATAGAGATTGAAATTATGGGTGAGCCAAAGAATATGGAGGTATGCGGGAGTGTGATGGACGGTGTGGCTGAAAAGGGGGGTGTTCTGGAGTCCCCGAGTAAGAAGACTCCTGTGGAGTACAAGGTGTATCCGTACCGATGGGCTGTGTTGTTCATCTTCGTGCTGTACTCGGCCTCGAACGCGATGCAATGGGTGCAGTACAGCATCATCCAGGACGCTGTAGCGGCTTACTACGGGGTCAGCAGCATCACCGTGTACTGGACTTCGATGATCTACATGGTCACGTACATTCCCCTGATCTTCCCCGCCAGCTGGCTGCTTGAGAAAACGGTAAGAACAACAACACCTACACCTACTTGTAGATTTGCACAGGTGCAGTACTGCAGTGTAAATTGTTTGGAATGAAACATTTTTTTTTTCATAATTGTAATAAAATGTGGTCCATCTATGTAGTCAAAAATCAAATGTCAAATATCGAATTCAAGCAATGATTAATTGAACATTGAACAAACAATAAAAATATTTATCAATTTATTTGTAATGACTAAAAGCAACAATTTCACGTAACTACATGATTCACCAAAAGGTAAGCCTGTATTTTACAAGGGCCATAAATGAGATTATAAATATTTACCAATTGTTAAGCTACACATAAAATGCGACATCATTTCACGATTACTTATTGGAATAAAACACGTGAATCCAAAACAGCTGCCGCCTAGTTGTTCGCTTAACTAACTTTCAGAGGTCGCGGGTTCGATCTTCGCAAAACATTTGAGAATAAACACGATGATGATGATGATGGTAGAGACGATGGCCGTTGGGGCAGGAAAGTTCTTGAGTGGCGACCACGGGCTGGAAGACGTAGCGTGGGCAGGCCTCCTACTAGGTGGACCGACGATCTGGTAAAGGTCGCGGGAAGAGCCTGGATGCGGGCAGCGCAGGACCGTTCATTGTGGAAAACCTTGGGGGAGGCCTTTGTCCAGCAGTGGACGTCATTTGGCTGAAACGAACGAACGAACGAACGATGATGATGATGATCCATCCGACCGATTTCGGCCATGGCGACCACTCCGACTCCTAGCTGTCTCGGCGGCGCTGGTGTGCCCAAAGATGGCTTACGTAGCCGATCTTCGCGAACAAACATAGTAACATACTTAACTAAGTTTCTAGCATCCGTTGTTTGCATAGTATCTTTTACTTAAACACGTGTTATTCATTTTTGATAAATGAATGATAGAGCTAATCTTGTTAGTGAGTCAGTATTACTTTATCTTATCAATTATGGTCCGATTGAATCGCGTTACCTTTTTAATTACTCCACTTGCCGACAGCGTGAGAATTTCTTGGATTTGTTCTAATTAAAAGCGATAATTTGTTACCTAATCTGCCGTTCGAAATCATTGTCATACTATGATTTGTTATTACTTATTTGTTTTGCAACTTGAAATGTGAATGATTATAGTGATGATCGCGTACTAGGGACTTCACCTTAGAATAATTACCTTTCTATGTTTACAAATAAGTATCCTTTGTTGTCTTTTAAAATCCTTATGTACACAAATATTACGTTTAAAATTTTCTTTATCACAATCATAAATAATAAGATACTAATAGATAAATTATATTTTTTGTAATCACAAATGAAAGGTATCTTGGAAGACACTTGGAACACTTAAAAGGCATAAAGAAATGAAAACATAATTATAAAGACACGGCCAGCTAAATAAACTAAACTGCTTTGGTTTACGATGTTATTCTCATGTTACGTCAATTGTAGTGAATTTAATAAAAAAGTACGCCATGTATAGAAATGAACCACTTCCTTACACTAGTAAAATTTCCATGGACTCTTCAGAAATTTCCGTACATCTTTAACCCAAATTAATGAAACAATACCTTTGTTGGCATAATCGTGCTGTTACTCAAAGCTGAAAAAACTCCTTGATTGATGTAGGTACGTGAGACCGAGGATAGTTGTAACAGAAGAGAGTTGTGACATTGTCGATTCTTTGGAACTTATTACCACCAGCAACCTCGTAGCAGTGCGTGTTTTTAGTTCCAAGTCTCGAGCTAACAATTTCCAATAAGCTGCTGCTCTTTGCTGTCGTCTGATCGTTTGCCTCCTGTCACATAAAAAAAAAAGTTCCAAAAAATCAACAATGTCACAACATTCCTCTGTTTCAACTCTCCTCGGTCTCCCCTGCCTTAGTTATCATGTATCTGATTAATCCTTCTGACTTTCATATAATCGTAAAAAACCTTAAATCCCATCAAAAACAATACTTGTCAAAAAAACCAAGTCTCGCAACTCAGTTGTTCTACGGTAAAAAGTTGTGAGATCCATGTAATACCAAGTCCAGGCCAGGAAATCTTTAACGTTTTACATAAATTATTGACTTGGCCATCGCACTAAATAATTTAATTTACACGTGTTTTCATGCGATGGCCAAGTCAATATATTTATGTAAAACGTTAAAGATTTCCTGGCCTGGACTTGGTATTACATGGATCTCACAACTTTTTACCGTAGAACAACTGAGTTGCGAGACTTGGTTTTTTTGACAAGTATTGTTTTTGATGGGATCTCATTTCTTTTTGTATTTTGTAGACAGCAGTTATGTATCTAGAAAACTGGACCGAAATTGAAAAATTTTACTCGACTTGGCGGTTGCACTACCGTGCCCCCAAATCTCATTTCTTTTTGTATTTTGTAGACAGCAGTTATGTATCTAGAAAACTGGACCGAAATTGAAAAATTTTACTCGACTTGGCGGTTGCACTACCGTACCCCAAATATTTTAGTTTTTCCTTGATTCATACACCAAACACTACTTATATTCCAAATTTGAAGCTTCTAGGTCTGCTAGAAGTGCCTTAGAATTTTGATGATCGGTGAGTCAGTCAGTGAGTCAGTGAGTCAGTGAGTGACAAAATTAAGTAACTTTGACCCGTTATAATTCTTAAACTACTGGTTCAAATTGAATGAAATTTTAAATATACCGTGTCTTTACAATGCCTGCATAGCTAATGAAAATTCAGCCTTCTAGTTTTATCCACAACGAAGTTACAGGCGGTCGAAAATGGCCTGAATTGCTGATTCGAAATGGATTCCGTAATGAAGAGATCGTGTTCCCTAATAGATTGGTTTGGGGAAACCAAAGAAAAGGATATCGATTATTTTACCATCCATTTATTTCTTATTATTATTTACTATTTATTATTTACCTCCTATCACATAAAAAAAAAGATCTCTTGAAGAATACGTTAGCAGATTGAAACTGATAGTTTCTTTTGTCTTTATTTATGAGGAAACAAAAGAAATACAAGACTACAATCTTGTAGATTCAAAAACGCGATCTTCATTTGGCTCTAACCTTAAAAAGGGCTTCTGAACTTGTTTTCAGAAATTAATTACTCCACGGGTCATTAAAATATTAACAAATCGAATGAAATAATTCATTTACTTTATTACTAACTAGCTAACCCGGCGAACTTTGTTCCGCCTTAATCGCAATAAATAAGCAGACTTTTTTTTTAATTTCGAACGGGATAAAAAGTATCCTATGTCCTTCTCCTGGCTCTAAACTACATCCCTGACAATTTTCAGCTAAATCGGTTCAGCCGTTCTTGAGTTATAAGTGGAGTAACTAACACGACTTTCTTTTATATACAGGGTGTTAGGTAAATGGGTATATGAGCCGACACTAGCCCATGTTAACATGTTCATATAAATGGTATGGTGAAGTCAGAAAATTGATATCTTCATTTTAATTATTTTAATTTTCATACAAATCGGATTTTATAAAATTTATTTTGTATGAAAATTAAAAAAAATAAAATCATGATATCAAATTTCTGACTTCGCCATACCATTTATATGCCCATGTTAACATGGGCTAGTGTCGGCTCATATACCCATTTACCTAACACCCTGTATATAGATACTAGCTGACCCGGCGAACTTTGTTTCGCCTTAATGGCAATAAATAAGCAGACTTTTTTTTTAATTTCGAACGGGATAAAAAGTAACCTATGTCCTTCTCCTGGCTCTAAACTACCTCCCTGACAATTTTCAGCTAAATCGGTTCAGCCGTTCTTGAGTTATAAGTGGAGTAACTAACACGACTTTCTTTTATATAATAGATTATCTGTATCGGTGTTACTAGTAGCAAAGTAAATAAATGATTTCATTCGATTTGTTAGAAGGAAAAAATGTTACTTTGTTCAATCTGTTCGTCAAAGACGGTAATTAAAAAATGATAACCGCTTAACATTTGTGTTTTGGGAAAAACCGAATAAATAACTTACTATACTTGGACATTCCACATTGTCATCTAGTCCCAAACTAAAAAGATAAACATACTTAGCACGTACTTAATACATAACCAAATTATTATACGTTGAACACTAGGCATATACATATACTACACATTTACTATTGAATAAATTATCTGGGGGCACGGCAGTGCCCCCACCAAGTCGAGCACGGCCGTACCATCCTTTTCTCGAAGCAACTCAGGCCATTTTTGACCGCCTGTTACTTCGTTGTGGATAAAACTAGAAGACTGAATTTTCATTAGCTATGCAGGCATTGTAAAGACACGGTATATTTAAAATTTCATTCAATTTGAACCAGTAGTTTAAGAATTATAACGGGTCAAAGTTACTTAATTTTGTCACTCACTGACTCACTGACTGACTCACCGATCATCAAAACTCTAAGGCACTTCTAGCAGACCTAGAAGCTTCAAATTTGGAATATAAGTAGTGTTTGGTGTATGAATCAAGGAAAAACTTAAATATTTGGGGGCACGGTAGTGCAACCGCCAAGTCGAGTAAAATTTTTCAATTTCGGTCCAGTTTTCTAGATACATAACTGCTGTCTACAAAATACAAAAAGAAATGAGATCCCATCAAAAACAATACTTGTCAAAAAAACCAAGCCTCGCAACTCAGTTGTTCTACGGTAAAAAGTTGTGAGATCCATGTAATACCAAGTCCAGGCCAGGAAATCTTTAACGTTTTACACAAATATATTGACTTGGCCATCGCATGAAAACACGTGTAAATTACATTATTTAGTGCGATGGCCAAGTCAATAATTTATGTAAAACGTTAAAGATTTCCTGGCCTGGACTTGGTATTACATGGATCTCACAACTTTTTACCGTAGAACAACTGAGTTGCGAGGCTTGGTTTTTTTGACAAGTATTGTTTTTGATGGGATAAAATATACAGCTTAGTTTATTCACCATAGGCCATAGTGATCTAAGTGAATAAACTCGAGTTCAAAGTCAACAATGCAAGTTTGAAAAGATAAAGAGGTAGGTATGCGTTCATGCATGAAAAATCTATACAGTATTTAGACTGGTTAATGCCATTTTGACCAAATTTTGAATAAAAAGGAGGCAATTCGTTAAACTAAGACAATTATAAGGTTCGTTCGTTTCAACTGAATGATGTCCACTGCTGGACAAAGGCCTCTCCCAAGGATTTCCACAAAGACCGGTCCTGCGCCGCCCGCAAGATCATACACAATTAAAATAATGAAGAATTTAGTGTTTTTGGCAAGGTGGGCCCGCGTCCAGTGCTGCATAAGGGCGCTGGACCCATCCAGCCTCGTTAAATTCCTCTGTGGATATTTATCTTTTTTTTTCCAATAAAAAAATAGTGTCAAGGTTATCCTAACCTACATTTTGTATCCCATCTGGGAATAACACTTCCGGGTCGAGAGGGTCCATTTTTTAGCCGTTGACCACAGACGTTCCAAAGGCTGTTATTTAAGAGCCCGGAAGATTCGTTTTCCCAATCACTTTACTTTGAATGCGGAATAAATCTACATAATGGATTGAACGTGGATGCAAACAGGATTAATTGAACACCTACGAGTATCGCGTGGCTTATAGAGCGATGTGATTTATCATCAGTGCTATAAATAAAAGGTTTGTTTTTATATTTGCATAATAATACCTATCATATGATAATAAATATTTATGAAAACTTCTGCCATATGTTCTGCCCCTCCAGACAAAGTAACATTTGTGATAATTTAGATTTCAAAATTGCTTCACCGATCGAAGAAAGTTTATAAAAAACGCCGGAGCAATTTTTGAATCAAAACTGTCACAAACGTGTAATGTTCAGGGGACCACTCTTTAGTGGCTTTAAAGCTCTACAAACTTGCAGTTTTAACTGGGTAAAAATAATGTTGTCTCAAAAACAAAACTGTTGCTTATTCCATGAGCGTGAGCGTATTTTCTCGGAATTAAACAATAACTAATGACGCTGGATAGAAGAGATGTTAGCTGTCTCTTCGACAAATGAAATCAACAGCCCCCAGAGATAACCTCCTACATACAAACATATTGCACACTTATTAACAAAACATAGAAATAACTTTGTTTCTATAAAATGACTGTCTGTTTGTTTAGATGACTTTTGGTAGAGTTATGATTAAACCTCACAAAAGTTAATCGTTAGGTATATAATTATTCATGTATTTATCAAATACTGTTTTGGAATAGTTCAGATGGCGCGCGATGTTAACTTTTAGTGACATTTCTAAACCCATTCGGGCCAAAGCAAAGCCGCTAGCAAAAACAAGTTATTAGTAATTAATGCGACTGTTTACTGTAAACTTCGCTCGGCTCATTAATTATGAGTGGTTTATGAAACGCCTCAAAGGCAAGGTAATTAACTGAAACTTTTAATTAACGAGCGGAGGCAAATCACTGGCTCTCCCAAAATACCTACTTGATCATGTAGTTGACCTTTATTAGTTTGTTTCAAATGTAATAAATTGAAAATTTGTAAAATCGCATTAAAAAAACTACAATAAATGCCACAATGTTTATACTCTATGTGCTCAACATATAAAATAAATTGTGATTTAAATGTTTATGTTTTGAAAAAATAACATCATTTTAACGTAAAAAACTTTGATAAAATATGTCACGTATATTTACCTACTATGAGTTATTGATATGTATAAAAGGTCAAATAAAAAATGTATTACAGGACAATAGCAGCTGATATCTCTAGCTACTTACCAAAAAATATGAATGGACACAAATTTAATGTATTTTCAAATAAATTGACACGTAGAGGTTGTTAACTTTTTGTAGAAAACAAATTGAAAATATTAATGCGTGTAATAAAATAATAATCTAGTAAAAAGTACTTCATAAAAACATTCTAAATATAAGAAGCCTTTTAACTGTAACAAGTAGTACAGTTCTTGAGAAAACTAAACATTTTTTTAGCTCAAAACAAAACTTTTTTGAACAAGATTGTTGTCTTGTCTTTAAAAACTTTTATCATGAAAAGAATAAAAGGATCGAATCTAAAAGGAGTTATTTTTATGGAGAACTTTTGAAAGCGTATTGTTGAAATTTTGTAAACGATGACAGGATTGTTTTAAGTGTGAGCTAGCCAAGCTTAAAGACTGTTTGTTTACTGTTTACAACTTTCGTTCGAAAGTCCTCACACGTTACTTTACTCGTAGTTTTAAGTGACAAAGATCCCATTTTACATAGTATAAAAACAAAGTCGCTGCCGCTGTCTGTGTTTAATACAGTTTTAGCAATAGACTCTATATATGTGAAGGTTTGTGATATGTAAGTGTAATAATTGTACATGCTATAATATTATAGTAGAAAAAATCTAATAAAAATCGATGTGCCACACATTGCCGTATAAGTATAGGTACTAAAGACTTGATGGTCCAATAATCTTCGCCGTTAGTTGTAGGTATGTATTTAATCATTAAGGAAAACTACGAGACATGAGCTACTTAATCGCGGAAATTACCTTAGGTAAGGTAACATATTTAAGTTATTATATTTTAAGAGTACCATTCGTGTTGGAAACAGATTCTTGCATTATTATGTTGTTGCCAACCTAAGTTTCCAACACTATGAATGATACCAATATCTTAAAATTAACGCGTTTGCTCTCGAACCGTTATCAAATAGGTATTATTAACTAGTCCCAAGGGGTATATAGCTGGGTATTATGATTAGGTAAACGATGATAGCATCGGTATCTGTGTTTAATGACTCAGTACTGCCTAACGCGGGAAACATAAAATCTTAACCACTTTAATGACGTGTGTAGATTTTCCTTAATGTTGTGGTTGGGATTTAGATATTACGCGGTACGATTTGCTAATGAAAGGATCATCGCTGTGTTTAATCTTGAGATAAAAAATTGTCAAGTGTGAGTTGTAGCGCAGAGATAGTTCCGTAAACTCTCACTCACAGATCACAGAAACTAAAGGGTGATGTGATGTGATAAGGGGGCGGAGCCGGTGTCGCAGCAATATGCCCAAAAACAGAACACATTGCTCGTGACAGCAATAATGACAGCAGCGAAAGAGTTGCTTGCGTAGTACTAAAGATTATTCGAACGTTGAGAACCGATATCGCAGTGAATAATGAGCACATATTTTGATTACTTTGTGTGTGTGAATTTCTAATGCGACACTGAGTTTCGAACTCGGCGCATTAGTTGGCATCTCTCTATATCTCTATGCTCTCACTACATCTTGGGTTTACAAGTTTACTGAACATTCCTCCATAAATAAAGTTTGTTATTTATCTATTACTTGTGCTTTATAGTTAGACTCACGACAAGATATAAATTTAATGTTCCCAAAGACATGTAGCGTGCACAAACACGTCAGCGCCTTTACTCGGCTGAATAAAGAGCAATGACTACATTATACACTGTAAGGCTTTGTTAGATGTCGAGCAAGGCTAGGCGATAAACGACAGATTTACCTTATTCTGTTTCGCAAATTATAATCAGCCATTTAATGTTGGAATATTATTAAAGAATGGCGGATCTCTGTTGACTTTTACAATCGTATGTTTTTTAAGTAGAACAAGGCAGGTTTTGACCACAATCACGCCAGATGTAAGTGCGATGATATTTAGGATAATATTATTAAGACCATCTCTTTAATATTATACAAATACCTTTTTAATAATACAAAGCTAAAAAAAGTTGCCCTGAAACAAGTTTCACTCAGAGACATCAAATATTTAAAACAGTATCTTAGATAAAAAAACATTCATAAATCCCAAGTACTTATTCAAATTATTATGAATGCCCGAACCTTACTTACTTCACTAAAGTTTAAGAAGATAAAAAAAACATTCATAGAACTGTAATCCGGCCATTTTCAAGGCGAGAGTGAATAGGTACTTACAGGACCATGTACCATCCTAGACTGCATCCCACTTAACACTAGGTGCAATTGTGGTCTAATACCTGCCTTGTTATGCATTAAAAAAATCTTAATAAACTCCCAAATCTAACTTAAGACTAGGCACAGACCACCGATTTTTAGTTGGCCGATAGTTGTGCCCGATTTTAATTTGTATGAAGAATCGGCCAAAGCGAATCGGTGTAATCTGCGCACTTCCATACATGCCCATTTGCCCATACTGATCAACTGCCCGACTAAACTATCGGCCGACGAAAAATCGATGGTCTGCGCCTAGTCTAAAACCTCGCATTCGTCGGTGGATGTAGAGCTCAACCAACATCTGCAAGTAATGCGTCTCTGATGCTAATGTTCTCACCTACCCTACACATCGTGAATGTGCGTGCGACAGCCTGCGCCTCGAGGTGATAAATTGGTTCGCTTTAAAGCCATTAGGGAGATGTCTTCAGGAACTCACCGAGCTAAATTATAAACACACTAGCTTTCCGCCCGCGGCTTCGCCCGCGTGTAATTTTGTCTGTCACAGAAAAACTTTATCGCGCGCGTCCCTGTTTCAAAAACCGGGATAAAAACTATCCTATGTTCTTTCCCGGGACTCAAACTATCTCTATGCCAAATTTCATCAAAATCGGTTGCGAGGTTTAAGCGGGAAAGCGTAACAGACAGACAGACAGACAGACAGACAGACAGACAGACAGACAGACAGAGTTACTTTCGCATTTATAATATTAGTTGGGATGAAGTAACCACCTGTGCATCGATTAATTTTACACATCAGCCGCTTTTGCATCGCGCAGTCGGATAAAAAGCTAAACTTTTGGGGCCTAACGAATGACACCAAAATAACATTGGTATTGAACGTGAGTGATAGTTTTCCTTTACTGAAACTATTAGCTATTTCATTTTATTTCATACTTGTGATTTTATTCATGAACATTATTAAAATAACGATAACTTACTTTGGGAAGATGAGAAGATTTTGTATAACGACTTTATACTTAGCATTATTTATTATGCATTTTAACTTATCGCTACTTATTACTTCTTTGAAAACTGAAAATGAAAAGAATCCTCGCAAAATTTTATAGTGCAATAAATTATGAATTCTTATCTTACCCATGTTTTAGGCTTTTCCCTGCGTCGACTTTTTACGGCCTATAAAAGCAGGTTCTTAAGACTAAGACACACACAAAAAGTTGGTTTGGGAGTGGTTTACACCTATATTTCCTGAAGATAAAGCTATGTTTCTGATTTTTTGTAAAATATAAGGATTTAATAATGACGCGACAATCGAAAAACGCTTCTGTGAAAACTATATTTCAGTTATTTTTAAGTGATGCGTTTATGGCCCATACAGTAGGTACCCAGCCACCACTACCACAAGTAAAAATAGGGAAATCGTCCATAGATCACACATTTCATGTCCAAATTCATACATAACGTCCTACAATATGCAATATCGTTTACTTCTCTCGAAGGAGAACAATGTTCTGCCTGTAGCGAGAAGGCAATATTGCAGTACACTTTATGAGGGCCAATAAAACTGGGATGATAAAAAAATTCCCCGGCAAAGATAAGTGGGGAAAGGACTGGAAAAATTTAAATGCGTAACTGAGGAGTAGCAATCCCGTCAATCTTCTTCTTCTAAAAATATATTTATTAACTCAAAGGTGACTGACATAGTGATCTATCAACGCACAGCCCAAACCACTGGACGGATCGGGCTGAAATTTGGCATGCAGGTAGATGTTATGACGTAGGCATCCGCTAAGAAAGGATTTTACGAAACTCCACCCCTAAGGGGGTAAAACGGGATCCACGCGTACGAAAACTACGAAGTCGCGGGCGACCGCTAGTAATAATTATATGTTAGTGACCATGAAAGTTTAAAACAATATATTGCGTAACTGAGATTCTTTATTCATTGTTATTTTTACGTAATAATTACGAAACTTCTATTTAGTCAATGAACTTTATAACAGTGCTTATTTATATAAAAGTACAACTTACATATTTACATATCCTACTCATGTCGTAATTTCATGGTATTTTTGCACTATTAATTTTTTTTATGCGTGACAAGGCAGCTAATTGTACCTAACAAAGCAACTTTGTATTTTTTTAGTTTAAAAACTCATGTATAAAATCACAATAACATATTTCTGAAATTTATTCAGACTAGAATTTGAATACCATGAAGTTTACAACATAAAAAGACAATTATGAAAGTCTGTTTTGGTTTGGTTCTTTTTAGGCGATAGAGCAGTAAGTGCACTCGTCCACGCATGTGGTCTGTGCTTCTCTACAAATTCTAGCGAATATACGGCTGATAGCTGTGTGCTGTTTGAATACATGACACGCTCGTGCTAATCTGCTTTTATGTATTTGAACAGAATTTACCGGTAATCCTAGTTTAGTTGATATCTTTGTGATCTGTTTATTTAGAGCGTATTTTCGTTAGATTACACGATAACGGATTTCTGGTTTGTAAATACTTTCTCTTTCTCTCTCTCTCTCTCTTTCTAAATACTTTTAATGGGATAATGTAGCTTGGTTTTAATTGGGACGTGCTAAACCGCTTTTTAAGTCTCAAGTATTTGCAGAAAATAAATTACTTTGACTCATTCAGGCAATCGTGTGCTATGCTTTTTCATAAAATTATGATGATGTTTAGTTGAGTGAAGGATCGACTGTTAGAATATAATAGAGTTTTATGTAAGTACGAGTACGTGGTACGCAATTAGTCCGTCAGCCAGTTACATTACATTATTTTAACTCTTAATATTGGTAAACACTATTCAAACATGTATTAATTATTTAGCCTATAATATCATCCAGTATACAGCTCATCCTAAAACAAAGACAGGATTACAGCCAACATGAGCTCCATTCCCAGCTTTTGAATACATGACCTAGCGGGCTAATGCGCAGTGACACGACGGAATCGACTGTTAGAATATAATAGAGTTTTATGTAAGTACGAGTACGTGGTACGCAATTAGTCCGTCAGCCAGTTACATTACATTATTTTAACTCTTAATATTGGTAAACACTATTCAAACATGTATTAATTATTTAGCCTATAATATCATCCAGTATACAGCTCATCCTAAAACAAAGACAGGATTACAGCCAACATGAGCTCCATTCCCAGCTTTTGAATACATGACCTAGCGGGATAATGCGCAGTGACACGACGGAAACCCTTTTGTGGCGCATGAATGGTGTGATGACGTAGTCGCCCTTCATTAATATAGTCATTATTGGCTGTCTGGCCGGGTGGTTGTCGAAGCGGACTATTGGCTAGCATTTGTGAGTTCGATTCCCACTGAAGGCAAAAGTTTTCATCAAGCATTTTTATTAAAAAACTACCTGTGCCCGCAACTTTATAAGCGTGAAAATAGTTTGAATAATATTTCCCGTTATTGCAACATTTTTCTTTATTTCTCTGCCCCTATTGGCTGTAGGGTGATGTTATATTTTTATGTGTGTTTAGTCACTGTAGCGTAGGTAGGAGTAACTCTCGCAAGATAAGGGATGAATCAGATTTCGTTCCACATCACCACTCCGCTCAGCTTCGGTTCGCGAATCTAATTGGTTTTTCAAACACATATCTTCTCCGATTTGGTGGAAACAGTGCCTAAGATAAATTGGTGTGATAGTTTGATGTATTTTTTGTTTATTCCTATCAAACAATGTCATATACCTCACCCGAGTTAGTACTCTATTTTGCTCAGAGATTGGCTTTCGTGATATGGGAACCGAATGCCAAAATTTCAATGCAGGACACGTTCTATTGATTTAGGCACTCGGCGACAGCTAAACTGATTTATCTGATGAATGAGAGGGTTGAATAAAAACGTAAATACGGACAAGGCTATTATTGTATAGGGAGGGAAAATATTGTAGCCCAACAAAAATAAAACTTAATCATAATGAAAATGTAAATTTCATTGAAATGGTTTCGCAGTAGTTGTGAATAGATAAATTTAGTACGTATATTTGAAATTGGCTGTAGGATTGAACCGTACGTTTCAGGTATTTTAATGACAGATCTATTTTTACAAATTATTTATACAGCGCCTAACGCAAAGATAATTTTTATGGTTTATCTTATCCCAAGTGTGACAACATCATACGTTTTAACGTCAATAACATTCGTTAATGAAGAAATAACTTTCATTTCGTTCCTCTTGAAGCTGTCAAATTAGTCTCTTCAAAACATTATGAATTCTCAGTGAATGGCCTAATTTTTAATAAGTACTGTTAGTTAAGCTAAGTCACACCTTACTCTGACTCTCTCTGTGAATGTTATCTTCTGAAATGTGCCAGCGTCTCAATGAATGACCTAACTTTTGCCAGGCGTTGCTAGGCCGCACGTCACATTCATACAGCGGCTACAGGAAACACACTGTGTCGACGCGGGAGAAATGTAAAGGCTGAATCCGTCCGCGGTATTTATCCCGCGTTTGTGCCCGTGCTCAATACATCACGTGAGGGTAGCGTGGATTGAATTATGTAGGATATGCACTCGTCAATACTAGCGATTATGGGCCACACTTCTAGCTACCCATTTGCGGTCATGTCGTCTCGTTCTATCGCAAAGAATCGCCATTCGATGAGAGCGAGAGAAATAACAGAAATGGGTAGCTGGAACTGTGACCCACTGTACTCACTTATGTGGTACTTTATTAAAGTATACTATGTTATGTAAAGAAATTATTGGTTAGAGAGTAGAACACGAAAGTCTTGGATTCGATTCCCAGTTTGGACACGCAGAGGTAAAACATTTTCTTTGAAGAAGATATTTAGAGAAATCAAGTAGGTACAAATCATTTGATCTGGTCGCTACGTGCTTAGTTAGTTATAAATATTTGCCTTTATTCAATCCAAATCATCGATGTTGATGAAGTTTGATATTTTAACATTATCTAACTACAGAAACGTTAAAATGACGACTTGTATTCCATCGTAAAAACTGAACCAACGACAAACATCGGTTCAAAACAAAAAAAACTAATTAGTGTCACTGAATACATTGCACACATTACATGATTAATACTCGTACACCGAAATATGCAAATCAGTTGCACACAAACATTCAAAATCTTCCATTCTCGTTGTCTTGTGTATATGCGAGCCGCATCAAATGGCTGGAGCTATTCATAATTTTATTGAATTCATTGCACACATTACATGATTAAAAATACACCGAAATTTTCAAACCAAATGCAGCCCAATTACATTCCGGCCCAAGCGGATTATCACCAAATTCATAATTATGGCCTTTGTGCAGCAGTGGACGTCATACGGCTGAAACGAACATAAATGGACTATTTTTCAGCTGTCACACGGCATCATGGTAGCCTTGTGGATGCTTAAATGTACTTTTTATTTTTTGTCTAGAGAACAATAGTGTGTGGACTACACACCTCAATAACATTGAAGACACTTTAACGAAAAATGTAACAGTTGATTGTAATAAATAAATGCAGAATCTACATGTACAATTTATCCGTGGAGTTACGCTGCGGCGTGTGGACTTGTTTCAAACTTGCAATTGAATTTAACTCGGTCATGTTTCGTACATACGAGTAGTGTTAAATCGTGCATCTGCCTCATCTTTCTTCCTGTGTAAAGATCTTCTGAATATACATAATAATATATTATGTACCTATTATTATGGGCCGTTCAAAATTAAACATGTGCTAGCTACTACAGCGATCAATCTTTAAAAGCCTATTCTCAGAAATTACATCAGTTTTATGAATTTTATAATTTTCAATTATTTACAGCAAACCGAACGAAAGAGTTCATTAACCATAAGAATTGTACACCTGTATCCATTATTAGTCGTGTCAGCCAAATCTGCTGTTTGTTTATTGAAATAAATGTTGCTCTTTCTGGTATCCTCTTTCCAATTAATGTGTTTGTTTTGCTGTCATTAAAAACGAACTCGAAATATTCAAAACAAGATTTTATGATATTATTTTATTCCGATTCCCAGAGCGGATTACATCGCGGTTATATATAAATAGGAAATAGTTGGAACTGCCACCCACCGCGAGCAGGATTCGCACAATATTAAGCCGGATGCAGACGTGTGTAACATGACGTAACGTGTAATGTAATGGAAATAGCTTAAACGGCACTATGTGTAACGCTGGTGCCATCCACATGCAAGATTTGCGTTACATTAGGGCTCGTTCCTACGGCAAACCAGTTTTACGGGATCCAGTAATGCAGGTTCTATACCAAAACTGAACACATGTGAGTTTAAAAGTCGGCCGTTTGGTGTAGTGGTTCAGAACGGACTACTATGCCGAGAGGTCCCGGGTTCGATTCCCGGCCGGGCAGAAATTGAAATGATGAATTTTAATTTCTGTGACGGGTCTGGGTGTTGCTATGTATAATATGTACTTATGTATTTAAAAAAAAAAAAAGTATATAAGTAGTATATCCGTTAAGCTAGCACCCATAACACAAGCATATTAATTGCTTACTTTGGGGCTAGATGGCGCTGTGTGAGAAAAAAAAAAAAAAAAAAATTAGGCAGGATCTATCAAAACTGAACTTTCGTGTGAACACATGTGTCACTTTGACGGTTTGGTTTTTTGCGGGACACTGCAAACGGGATGTTCGTGTAAATCAACATCATCATCATTTTCAGCCATAGGGCGTCCACTGCTGAACATAGACATAGTTTAATGATTTCCACAATGGCCGGTTGGTGGCGGCCTGCATCCAGCGCCTTCCCGCTACCTTTATGAGGTCGTCGGTCCACCTTTCGTTTTCGTTTCGTTTTGTTCGTGTAAATGTTAATATTAAAATAATTTACACACTTACTGCTAAACGGGATCCTGCAAAAAACGGTAGATTACCAGATAGATTACATTACGCGTCCGTCTGTACGGGCCGTGTAGCGAGCGCGAACGACTTTGCCCAGAGCGTAGTTGTTACAGTTTGAATTTACTACGGCCATGTTTCACCGACTGTGATTAACGCCGCGTTAATGTTAATGGTTTGTGTAAATACCTACTTTAGTAGTAGCAAAACGCAGGTAACAAATTAGGACTTGCTTATAAGGAGGTACAAAAATTAAGACGTAACTTATAAAACGATTATGATCATATTGCTAATAATAATTTTTATATTGACAGGTAAGATTTAACAAGGTGATAATGTTCTTTGTGAGTTGCTATAAGATTTTAAGCAAAATAACGTTATACGTCAGATAACCAGCTAAAACAGGAATTAATAAAGAAACAGGTACTAAGAATCATAACTAACTTTTAAAATAAACCTTAATACCATATTTTACTAAAGATATAGGCACTAAGAATAATTTATCACTTTTAAAAATAAATACTAATGCCAAATTTCACGATTCACCGTAAACAGTATTTTCACGTCGCTACAAATCCTATCCCGAAATTAAAATTCACAAGCCGGAGTAAGCTACGAGCTACGTCGTAGCACTACGAACGTTATCCGGAGTTGGAATTGCTACGAGCTTCGTAGAAAGCTCTCGTAAGCTGCAGTTACAAGTTTTATTCCTTTGCAAGTTTTGTACTTATTGCATTTCAGATACCTTAGGAGAAGAACACTAAAATGAAACAGTTTTTTTGTATAAGCTATAGTATAGCATAGTGTATGCTGTTTTAAATTAATTCTATTGTAATATTTTTCTATCATGATTCAATGGGCCTGCTGTCCCGTAGCACAGGTTTCTCTTTTAAAACCTATTTCAGGCACCAGTTCCTCACAATTTAGGTTAGAAATCCTTGACCTAATTTTTATTGATTTTTGATTTTAAGCGAAAAACAATTGAAAATTATATAGAAAGTACTCAATATCATAACAAATGTAACAGATATGGGCGACGGTAATCACCTGCCATCAGGTGATCCGTCTGCTCGTTTGCCTCCTGTCACATAAAAAAAAAAAATTTTTTTTTCTATTCCAAGAAAAAAATTTAATTCGTGGAGACATTACAGAAACGGAAACACGCGATTTATCATTTCATTCAATTCAACAGTACTCTATGTAAGCTGGAAACCAAACGCACCGTGATTTGCTTTTTTATGTGTCCTATTTGGGAAACAAACTCAGGACCTCCCGAAAGTGTAATAAAAGCCCAACATGTTTATTTCCTTCATGCAAAATACGCAGGCTGCGTACAGGATGTAACGCAGCCGCCAGGAAATGAGGACGACGGCGTAAAGAGGAGCCATATTGCGTCGTTCCTCACATACTCTCGTGAGGCTTTGAATATTTGGAAGAATTGAAGTAAAGGACGCAAAATTCTCTAGAGTGTGAGTGAAGCATTAAAATATGCGGATTTTTTTATGTTTTATAGATACTCATTAGAATAATGATAAATATTAATGATTATATTATTATGGATGTTATGGGTTTCCAGAAACAACTTGTACTAATCAAAAATTGAATTAAAATTATTTATGAAAACGAACAATAAAACTTAAAGTATGCAAATGTACGTATTTACTCAGTGGTAAACTCTAAGAAGACATTTAGCAGTACTAAAGCAATAACCATATGCATTTCTGTGAAACAACTGGTAGTTCCGAAATTCTTTGAGGATTTAAGGAAATTGAATTTGTGAAAAGCTGTGCTTTTGTAGCTTTGTGGAACAACTTGCAGTAACAGCAAATCTCGTGTAGGATTTCTCTACTAAACGAAATTTTAGATGCACTGCATGCAAATTAGTTTGTCACACCCAAAGTTGCCCAAAAAGTTGACAACACAACCTTATTCCAATTGTAACAAAGACGTCTTGTAACAAACAACTGAAACTGTAGCACAATCAAGTAGTGAAAAAGTGCTAATGATAATATTAATTAAATGATAAATGTAATAAAGGTGCTTTCGAGTCAGTAATCTATACTTATAATAAATCTGTAGAGAGGTCAATTCTGTACATGAAATATATTTTCAAAATAACTATCAGGGGGTGATTAGTGATCGATACTGATGCCAAAAATGCAATAAGTAAAATTTTTGTCTGTCTGTCTGTCTGTATGTTCCTTATAGAAACAAAAACTACTCGACGGATTTTAACGAAACTTGGTACAATTATTCTTCGTACTCCTGGGCAGGTTATAGTATACTTAGGAATTCCCACGGGAACGGGAATTAGCGGGAAAATCCTTTTGTATGAAAAGTCTAAACCACTTAAGTTAGACGCTTGAAATTTGGCATGCAGGTATCTTAGTAAACTTAAAGCTTAGTTACAACAGGATATTGCAAAATTCCCACGGGAACGGGAGTTAGCGGGAAAAAACATTTGTATGAAAAAATCTCAACCGCGTAAGATAGATGAAGGGGGTAAAACGGGATCCATGCGTACGAAGTCGCGGGCGGCCGCTAGTTGAGTATAAAACGTTTGTCTTTTAAGTCAAAGAATATTCAACTTGCGTTTGATTCGCTCGGACTCGGAGGTTACAATAATGGCAAGTTCCAAGTTGCTCAAGTTATGATAGTAACTCGTGGCTTTTGAGCCGACCTTATCGACTTCACCACTGTTACCGCCAGATGGCGCTAACATCTACAACTTTGAGCTCTAACCCATTGTTAAGTTTAATTGGAACTACGAGTAACTCTTTCTTTCAAGTTTTATCGTTGGTGATTTGAATTTACCTACATCTATTATTTTGCTGACCACCTAAAATTCTTCTTAGGACCTTATTTATGTAATGTTTTTATTGTGTTTTTAATAATGGAGGCTAATCAATCCTGAAAATTGTCAAAGATAGCATTCTATCAGTAACAAACTACTGTGTAACGGAAAATATTAATTTAACAAAGGTTAATATTTCTATGAAATGAAATGTTTGAATCAAAGTTAGGAACTTTGAGAAGAATTCATATCAGATTTGAGGTACAGTCAGGACTCGTTTGATTAAAATTGTTTGCCCGCAACTCACAGGGCGCGCTCCAGCAAAAACGATGAAAACGTCGAACGAGGCTTGATTACGAGATTACTTTGAACGGTAATTAGACGAGTATTAGTTAGTTAAACTTATTAGTTAGTAACTTTATAGATAACCGGTGTTTTTTGTATGGAGTTTGACAGATTTTTGACGTTTGTCAAAGTTAAATAAAGTAAGATGGTGTAACCCAGCCTTACTAATCTGTGGTTTTGCACTATACTTCTTACTCCAAATATTATTTCTTCTTAATTACGAGTACTGGGTGTAACTAGTTATAATACCGCTTAATCGGCGCGATTACGGTTGCGATATTTGATTTTTACGAAACGAAATGAAAAAATGTTTCCCAGAACAATCACCAAATAGTTGTAGACGCTTTAGATTTAGTAGAGGATTTAGGTTAATTTCCAAATAGGACACACATAGAGTGAACAATTTTTAGGGTTCCGTACCTCATAAGGAAAAAACGGAACCCTTATAGGATCACTTTGTTGTCCGTCCGTCCGTCTGTCAAGACCCTTTATCTCAAGAACGCGTGAACGTATCAAGCTGAAATTCACATGAAATACTCAGGTCTATTGTCCCTTTAAGCTGTGAAAATATCAAACTTCTAAGCCAAGCCAATCAAAAGATACAGCCGATTATGTCGATATTTTCAACAAATTTTCGACACTCGCAAAGGAATCAAAACCTACAGGATACTTCCCGTAAACTCAGAATCTTGAAATTTGGCATAAAGCATTGTCATATAATGCAAATATAGGAAAAATTGCGAAAATTTCATTTTTTTAGTTATATAATATAATAAAAATATTTTAATAAAATGAAACTTACTACCTTATTTCTCACGAACGAATAAAGGTATCAAATTGAAATTTATACCAAATACCTAGATCTATTGTCCCTTTAAGAAGTAAAAAAATCAAACTTCTAAGTTAACGCGATCAAAAGATACAGCAGTTTATACCGACACCTTAGACGAATTTCCGTCACACGCTAGGGAATCAAAACCTACAAGGTACTTCCTGTGAACTCAAAATCTTGAAATTCGGCACGAAGCAACGTTATACAGGGTGTTTCTTGTAAGGTGTCAAGCCGAAGGCAGGTGATAGGTGAGGACTAGACCTATCGATTTCACCCCCATGTATGTTTTACGATTTTTCATAGTTTAGAAGTTATCGTTAATTTTGTGATTTTTTCAAATTGTATGACCTAGTAGGCTTTAAATTTTTTTATCTTTTTTTTGGGTCGACTTTTCTCAAATTTCTTTTTTTTTACAGATTCCCTATTAATTGCAGATTTTTTAAAAAAATAATCAACTTCCTATCTTTGATGCAAGATACAACATTTTTGCTAGAAACATAAAAAATATGCTTTTAGCGGAATATTCTAAAATTTTCAACTTAAAAGTTAAAAAAAAAAAGAAATTCCATAAGTCCAAAATAATTTTAAAAATTGCGCAGTTTTCTGAACTTTCATAATAACACAAAAAAACATGTACTTAATATGCCATTATTTTCTGTAATCGCTCCACTCAAGTGGCTAGTTGGAGATTCCGTTACATGTTTTTGACTTTCTTAGGTCTAAGTAATGTTTGCAATCCCTTAAGTTTACGTTATTTAGAACACATTTAGAGACAATATCTGAAAAGAACATTTTTTATCCACAACGAGGAACCTCTTGCCCTTCATCTGGTATCAAAAAAAAATCAAAAAAATACCATAGGGAATATGAAAGTAAACCTGAATGTGCATTCAGGTCAACGGCGGACATTTTGAACATTTACTTTAAATTAAATCATTACACCCATTTTTGCTCTCTCTCTCTCACACACACACACACACACACACGCACGCACACACACACACACACACACACACACACACACACACACACACACACACACAAACTCTTTCCCTTTCTCTCACACTCTAATATGTAGGTATATCGAATTTAATCGTAAAGTAACAACCACCACTGTGGTCTAGTGGTAAGGCCACCTATTTAGGACAGCCAATTCCTCTGTGGTTTAGGATTCCGAGTGAAGCTCGCTGATCATCCATCAGTTTCCATCAGGTCAGATGAAGGGCAAGGGATTCCTCGTTGTGGATAAAAAAATGTTCTGTTCAGTTATTGTCTTTAAATGTGTTCTACGTAACGTAAACATAGAGAATTGCAAACATTAGTTAGTCCTAAGAAAGTCAAAAACATGTAACGGAATCTCCGACTTACCACTTTAGTAGAGCGATTACAGAAAATAATGGCCTATTAAGTACATGTTTTTTTGTGTTATTATGAAAGTTCAGAAAACTGTGCAGTTTTTAAAATTATTTTGGACCTATGTAAGTTCTTTTTTTTTTTTTCAAACTTTTAAGTTGAAAATTTTTGAATGTTCCGCTAAAAGCAATTTTTTTTTGTTTCTAGCAAAAATTTTGTATCTTGCATCAAAGATAGGACGGTGATTATTTTTTTCAAACATGTGCAATTAATAGGGAATCTGTCAAAAAAAATAAATCTGAGAAAAGCCAACCCGAAAAAAAGAAAAAAAAATTTAAAGCCTACTAGGTCATGAAATTTGAAAAAATCACAAAATTAACGATAACTTCTAAACTACGAAAAATCGTAGAACATACATAGGGGTGAAATCGATAGGTCTAGTCCTCACCTATCACCTGCCTTCGGCTTGACACCTTACAAGAAACACCCTGTATAGTACAGATAAAGGAAAAATTGCGAAAATGATAAATTTGAAGTTATATAAAATTTAAAATATTATTTTTGCTTACATGACATAAAATATTTTTTTAATAATTATAAACTTACTACCTACCCTTTTTCACATGAACGCGTAGAGATATTAAAGTTGAAATTCATATCAAACACTTCTTAAATCTAATTGCCTCTAAACTGTGAGAAATTCTAAATCAACGCAAAAATTCAAAACGCTGAGGTAGGTACCTACCTATAATGCAAATATAGGAAAAATAAATAAATAAAAAATAATCATACCGCATATTTTGAAATTCGCCACTACTCGCAACGGAATCAAGTAAGTAATTTGATTTAATACTTACGTCATAAATTGTAAACCGCTACGTTTGTACGGCGGAACCCTCGGTGTGCGAGCCCGACTCGCACTTGGCCGGTTTTTAAGCTTAGGATAATTCATTGCAGGCTTAAATTAAATGTCGATTGTTGTAAAAGAAAGATGATTACGTGCTTGGCTGGCATATCATTGTTACTGATTTTAATAAGCTATGATAATAATATGGTGCTTGCACAATGGACATGGCGCACAATTTTTGTTGAAGATGCAAAAAAAAACTACAAAAAATTAGAATGAATACTGTATTTTTACTTTTTCGATATCTTTAAAAATGACTGAAATATTCAAGCTCAAAGTGCGCTCTTCCGCTCGGAGCGATTTTCCGCGCGGATTTTGAAAATGTGACGTAGTAACATGAAAAGCAGCATGCAAGATATTATCTGTGTACAATGGTTAGAATGGTTAGTAGGGGAGCCGAAGCGGGGATTTCGGGACTTGGCAGACTAACATACAAGGAAATACTTTGTACCTGGTTGAGTAGGTACCTCTAAGTATGAATTTTTGATATAAAACGGCATTAGTTCTTATGCCTCTCACCCAAAAAATACCTCAATTAAGCCCAAATTTGAGACATGCAGTCAAACCTTGAGTGACGACGGAAACTAGCCTAGATGGAGGACATATGAAATTGAACTTCTGCTTCTTCGTTGATAAAGACTAATCATTTACCATACCTTATCATTTTGTATTTCATTTTCAAGTAACTTTTTAAACAAAACGTGGGATTTTTTAAAATCTCAGGTCTTTTGAACGCACATCTGAACGATGTCTGGTTTTAATTTCATCCTGTTTCTGCTGTAGACTACCTCCAGGGTAAACAGTTATAAAGCATGGGATTCTTTGGATTCTCGCCTTCACTGCTTTTAACGCTACTACTACTAGGTCTCCCTATCCGTGAGATGGCAACTACCTATTGTTCACGCAGAACTAATTAAAGAAATACATTATTTAGTTTCGAGAATGTATTGTACTTTAGACAATAATATTACATTGAAATTGGAGTTAACGTGCCGGCCGGCACGTCAAGCCGGTTCGGTGGCTGATAGGCGAGAGGGGGATACAGTGAATGGAAGAGTGAACGCGCGCGCGGACCGAATGAGATCGACCGATAGTGATGTGTAGCTGTCTGTCATAGACAATTTTTCAGCGCGACTAAAATATGCTTTGGCGCGTAGCCGCACCAATGCAGCGTGACAAACAACTGCAGTTCGGACTTCATTATGTGTCCACTACACATACAATAAAATTCGAACTATCGCACATTTTTCTTTCTAATTCTAATTCAGTAAAAAATGTTTTTGAGACCTTCATTCATAATTCAAAAGTTATTATCATATGACAGAACTTATGACCAGACTATGTACATTGAATAAAATATTTTTCTTTTTATCATCAAGCTTAGCAGTCTAATAAGTTACTATGACACTCGAGTTAATCCACATTCAGCACCATAGCCTCCCCTTCTACAAGGCCCTCTACAAATGTCAAAACGTCACTTAACCCTTTTAGCACCAGTTCTTTTGTTTTTGAGAAGATGTACCCAAATATTTATATCAATTTAATTATAGTCCAGTCGTTTGGTACAAATTAACGTGGTTACCTGGAAAGTGTTCCGGGAGTTTTGAAAATTGGTGATTAAAATAGATTTCGCTATGCTCTCTGTTAGTCTGTTAGTTAAGTGTGATTGCCGCGCTCGTTGCGAAATTGGAAAAATGCTGCCTTAGAGAAGATTTTTGATAGTTACATTCTTTCCTATTTCGTCGTTACAGCCAAATGACGTTCACTGCTGGACAAAGGCGAGAGAGGCCTTTGGGTTTTCCATAGGTTTTTCATAATGAACAGTCCTGCGCTGCCCGCATTCAGGTTATTCCAGCGACCTTTACCAGATCTTCGGTCCACCTAGTAGGAGGCCTGCCCACGCTACGTCTTCCAGCCCGTGATCGCCACTCAAGAAATTTTCTGCCCCAATGGCCATCGTCTCTACGAGCTATGTGTCCCGCCCACTGCCACTTGATTTTAGCAATTCTGCGTGCTATGTCGGTCACTTTGGTTCTCCTGCGGATCTCCTCATTTCTGATTCGATCACGCAGGGAAACCCCGATCATAGCCCGCTCCATTACCCTTTGGGTGACCTTGAGCCTTCTTATGAGGCCCATAGTAAGCGACCACGTTTCAGAACCTTAAACTTTCCTATTTATTTCACGACTAGCTTTTGCCTGCGGCTTCACCCGCGTGAAATTTAATGTCATAGATCGGCATAAATTATAGCCTATATTATGCTAATCTGGGTTACAAATAATAATATTGTACAGTTTCAACAAAATCCGTTGAGTACTTTTTGCGTGAAAGAGTAACAAACCTGGTACACAGGAATCTTCCTAGTTCAGGTATCAACCCACCAACATTCTTACTTTTTGTTTTTCCTGATTGTTTGTTATCATAATATTATCTGTTATGTTGGTGAGAAATAAACATTACTTTACTTTATTTTAAACTTCCAGACATCCAAACTTTCGCATTTATAATATTAGTAGGATACAATTATGTAATGTAGAAACAAACAAGACAAAAAAAAAGTATACTTCAGGTACATTAATTTGACTGTTTCACAACTTACATAACATGAAATTTATCACATTTATCAAAGCTTCTTAGCTTGTCTATGTCCCAAAAATTATAAAAAGTAGTTGTCAAAAACCTTTTTTAAGGCGGATTTTTTTCAATAAAGCGGGCGCGCGCGCGGCTATAAACGAGGTCACAAAATTCGGAAAGAACAGCGAAATCTATTTCATCATCATCATCATCATCATTTCAGCCACAGGACGTCCACTGCTGAACATAGGCCTCCCCCAATGCTTTCCATGTTGATCGATTGGTAGCGGCCTGCGTCCAGCGCTTCCCTGCTACCTTTACGATGTCGTCGGTCCACCTTGTAGGTGGACGTCCCACGCTGCGTTTTCCGGTACGCGGCCTCCATTCCAGAACCTTTCTGCCCCATCGGCCGTCAGTTCTGCGTACTATGTGCCCTGCCCATTGCCACTTCAGCTTGCTAATACGTCTATTTATTCACCAATTTTCAAAAATTCCGGAAAACTTTCCAAGTAAAATTAACAATTTACTCGTTATTGAGCACAAAGACACAAACTTGGTTATTTTTCCAGAAAATGTATATTTAAGTGCATAAATGTAAAAATGGCTTCATAGTGCACAAAATTGGCAATAGGTGGCATAATAATGGTTACTTTTTAGCGCCTAGTTTGAAATGTGATTGAACGATGACAACTAACAACAGTTGTCAGTTAGGTAAAATTTTATTTTAGTTGGAAAAAGACAAAAAGTGGTAAATGGGTTAACGTGCGGGGGCTGCAAAATCATGTTGTGACGTCACGCGCGAATATTGGAAATTTTTGAAAATTTTAAAAAGTCCGTAAACTTCTCGAGGTTCTATCTTCGGTAATACTGGATGGATTGAGGTGAAATAAAAACTAGTGTAATGTGTGTGATCTAAACTTTAAATTAAGTCATAATTTAACTTAATATTACAACTTATGCGTGTTGTCCATTCCCTTTCTGACATTCAACTATCCCAGACGCCTCAATCTCCACAAGCAGATTATGCGCCCCAATAACGTAGGATGCCCGCGTATCTTCATTACTTACTCCGTGATGGCGCATCGCTAAGGGTATGAGGGCTGTTGGCTGCTAACAACTCAATTACTCGGCGGTAACTCAGTCTTCATCAAATTGGATAGTCCAATAATAGTGAATAGTCACTTGCTCCAAAATTAGCGAGGTTCTTTGAAATGTATCCATTTGCAGTTTGCATTAATTAAACATCTGTAGCACACTGACCTTATGATGAACTATAGTTGTCCTAAAACAAAATACGAAAAGTACCAACCCCTTAACTAAAATGTCCCTAGCATTTTGTCAACAATTAATGTTCATTTAGATTCATTGTAATCCGAATCAACGTAACTAAAATGTAATTCTCAAGTATTAATCAATCTAGGCTTGGGTATCGAATTTCAATGCTTTTAATAACCTGTTACTAACATTTAAGTATTTTAATTTTACGTTATTCAGTACCTAGAGTTGACGAACTAATGAATGCATTTCCACGCTCTAAGGTGGTTTAACAGCTGAATTAGTATTGAGATTGGTTTTGGTGCATACAAAAACGTAATTTTTATCTCATATGTAAATGATACGGGTTTTGACCTTGGACCAAACGAATGTTTGCATTTCCTCACACATCGGCTTAGCCTTAACCATTTCAGCAAATGAATCCGGTAAAGGCAGTGTGAAATGATCCAAGCATAAAAATATTTGCGATCACAATGTTTGCTGAACATAAATTGTAATAAGCATGTCTGTCGTTTGTGTGCTTAAATGCTATTTTTATCATTTCACGCTAACTTTATGATAATGAGATATGTAGATACACAGGATAATCTACATACGAATAAAAATCTGTATCATCATCATCATAATAAGTTGTGTGAAAACCTGATACTTAAAATACATAGAATAAGAATATCTTTATTTGCTTCAAACATGTTATAAGGATTGGTTTTTACAATGTGCTCATGTTTAGCCTTAAATAACATGCAAATCATTAAAATTTTAAATCATTTACAATACAATTATTATGATAATTTAAGAATCTTGCACAAGACTACAATATTCACACACGGAATGTTTAAAAGTATTTTTTTATGTATCCAAAATGAATGTAACTGGACAGTTTTCCATCTATTCACATTTCAAAACATTTTTGTAGCTGATTCGTGTTCATAATAATATCAAGAAAGCTCTCCTCGCTATAATAAAATGCTAGTGAAAAGTATGGAGCAATCCCAGAGCGTTTCCCATACTGAAAACCTTTTCCGGTAATTAAATGTGTCGGTATCTATATTAATAATAATGTTTTATTTTATCGCAGCGACACTGCGATGCTTTTAGCTACGTAATAATTTTGGTTTCAAAAATATCATATAGATTAATTAGTATACATAGTCGTTTATGAGAATCAGTTAAGGTAGTTCATGTTCATGTAACAATGCTTACCACACGTAAGCAGTAGCGTAAGTCCTAGCAGTATACAAAATTTAAATGTATTACATATTCGGTTATTACATACATTGTTAAATATTACACGCCTTTTTTGCACGTTTGTGTAACTGAAACAAAGCAAATCTCAGACACAAAACGGATTTTTTGTGAAGTTTTAGATGTTTTTAATTGTCTGATTTAAATTGGAATTGGCTATCGACTTTACTGCCCACGTCATACCATTTGTTTTTTGTATTTACGGTTAAGTTCTTATTAGTGATTTCAAGATAATAACGATTACAAAATCGTGACCTAAACCTTGTTTGTTATCATAAGTATACAGTGTGAGTCACGTTAAAGTGTACATATGAAAATAGATGAAACTAGACTTATTTTTATCGACAAAAAAGAGGTCAAAAATTTTTTGAGATTTTTTTTTAATTTTTTATAGAATTTATTTTCTTCCAATTACTTATTGTAAAGAAAACGTAATAACTTTTAAACTAAGCGGTATATCCTGATAAAATAAAAACAGTTATAATGCTAAATAACAGGCAATACTAAAAAATACATAAAAATACACAAAAAAGGCCAACAAATAATAAAAAATGATACTTTTTGAAAAAAATCTGCTTTTAAATTCGTGTTTTTTTTGGTTATTTGATAAATTTCTCCAAAAAATGCCCCTATAACCGGTGGTTTTTATTACTTTGTATTATTCTCTATCGTATTATCTTTGTAAAACCAAAAATCGCATGTCTCTATCCCTATCACAACATTTGCTATGATCGTTTGAACAAAAGCCTGCCACAACATTATTCTCCGCTACAGGTAGAGACAACTTTAATTTTAACTAAAATGCTTATTTTACTTCGAAATATTTTGTTTTTATTTGAAATCTAACTTGTCTTTATCAAAATTACAAATCTAGAGCTATTTTCAGTTTCGTTGTTAACGAAGCGTTGAATGGCGCGCCCGGAGAGGCTTAGTTCAAACGATCATTGCAAACGTTGTGATAGGGATAGAGACATGCGATTTTTGGTTTTACGAAGGTAATACGATAGAGAATAATACAAAGTAATAAAAACCACCGGTTATAGGGGCATTTTTTGGAGAAATTTATCAAATAACCAAAAAAACACGAATTTAAAAGCAGATTTTTTTTTTAAATTATCATTTTTTATTATTTGTTGGCCTTTTTTGTGTATTTTATGTATTTTTTTAGTATCGCTTGTTATTTAACATTATTACTGTTTTTATTTTATCAGGATATACCGCTTAGTTTAAAAGTTATTACGTTTTCTTTACAATAAGTAATTGGAAGAAAAAAAATTCTATAAAAAATTTAAAAAAAATCTCCAAAAATTTTTGACCTCTTTTTTGTCGATAAAAATAGGTCTAGTTTCATCTATTTTCATATGTACACTTTAACGTGACTCACACTGTATAGACATTATCATACTTATAATAATCAATAAATTGACATTTCCACGTCCTATTGAGGATTTAAGTATTACATATTATCTCTAATAGGAAGTCTAGATGTAAAGCAAGGCTATCGTGTGATCCTTCAAATGAAATTCTTTCGTTTCAGCCATTTACTTTTGTCGTAAAAACTATCTTATTGTTTAAACTTAACAAAATGGATGGATGAAGGTGGAAATTGAAACCTTTCGCTTGCCGAGCGACTGCTATAGCAGTTAAGCTACGGAGACATTGCGTTGGGTTGTTAATAAATTCCCAGTTCTCCTCAGTGGGGGCGATCATGGAGAGGCAACTGAGAATAACCCTTTTCAAGTGTAGCCTACATCAGCGGTTCCCGAATGGTGGTCCGCGGAACCCTGGGGTTCCGTGGAAAGGCCGCAAGGGTTCCGTAAAAAATATTATCCCACGTTTCGTGACCGACGTTGTTCGCGCGCACCGACTTGTTTACGGACAAGGGAGGGGCAGGGCGTGCGGGCGGAGTAGTACGGGGGTTCCGCTAGGAAAAGTATAATCAATTAGGGTTCCTTGGCAAAGAAAAATTGGGAAACCCTGGCCTACATATTACGCTGTGAGCTAGAAAGGTCGATGGTTCAATGCTCACCTAAGGCAATAGATTTCGAAAAAAAAATATTTTAGATGCAACTCTTTTAACAACTATCTCGTTTGTCCCCAGGGTCTCCGGGTGACCACCATCATCGGTTCCCTCGGCACGTGCCTGGGGGCATGGCTGAAGGTGTTCTCGGTGCCGCAGGACATGTTCTGGCTGGGCTTCACGGGGCAGACCGTGGTGGCCATGTCACAAGTGTTCATCCTCAACGTGCCACCGCGGCTGGCGGCTGTGTGGTTCGGAGCTGACCAGGTCTCCTCGGCGTGCAGCATTGGTGTTTTTGGGAACCAGGTGCGTGTTGTTTGTGAATGAACTACTCATAGCATTAGAGCGCTCGTCATAACACCCTTAGATACTCGTACTCTAAGCATAGGCCGCTCGTCATAGCACCCTTTTAAGTCCTCGTACTCGTAGGACGTAGGCGCTCGTCATAGCATCCTTTTTGCGTCCGTCCAGAAAGTTTGTAAAACAAACTGAGGTTTTTTGTTGCGGGAAACTTCGGCGCTGACCAGGTGTCTTGGCTGGCAGCATTCGCGTGTTTTGGAACCAGATACGTGTCATTTGCTCTTAAACGTGTAATAAAGAAGTATTAGAGCGCCCGTCATAGCACCCTTGCTGAAAATTCGTAAAACAAATTGCAATTTTCTTCAATGAGCTGTCATATGGTTCGGCGTTGACCAAGTCTCATTGGCGTGCAGCATGTGCGCTCGTCATTGCCCCTTTGCACCTTTTCACAAAGTTTGTAGAACGGACTGCGACTTTTTGCATCGCGGTGATGCATGGAGTTTTATCTGATAAGTTGAACGTCACAAAATACTTTCTTACACTTAGGTACTCGTATAAATGACCAGCCGTTAAAATTTAATTGGAATGTAAACTTTACCTTGCTAGATGATGCTAATTGCGTCTTGAGTCTTGGTGCGGCTATGTAAGATATGTCATTATGTGCATTTATCACAGAAGTATGTCGTTTAAGTAGGTACTTATATGTCTCTCAAAACGATATTTTCCTCTACCGGTTAGGTTGTTTTCAAGGTGAGAGCTTCTGTATAAGGATACTGATGTTATGTTAAAAATTACGTATGTAATATCAGAGCGATAAAAAAAGAATAAGTAAAACGAAAACCGCGTGAAGCTGATGTTTCTTTGTTTTTCTCAGCTCGACTTTTTTTCGCCAGTCTCATTAAGCAGCTTCGAAATTGTTTCTACTCCTGCGATTAGCAAACTTCAGGGCACTGCGTCAACCAATCAAAGGGAAGTTGGCTAATGAGTGCCCCCTGAAGTGCCGATGGGGCGATAATGGAATTTTTAATGGAGCATCGCGGGATAAGGGCATCGGAGCCAGTTGTAGGGTCACCAAAGATCTTATTTAGTTCTGATTTCTAGCGCGTTCCAGAATAATTTCAAGTTAATTAACTGGATTCTGTATTTTTGGATCCATTTGTCCCTGTCGTTCAAGCCAACATCTTGCTCTAAGTGAAAGGAATGGAGAATAATGCCCGTTTTCACCGTCAATCCCTAATTTTTAAGTGACCCCTATGGTAACAAATAACAGGAATTTTGTTTCTATGTAAACACTTAGGGTCACTTAAAAATTAGGGATTGATGGTGAAAACGGGCATAAGTCAGGTACATAATTGAAGATCCCCACTTAACTGAACATTAAACCAATGTTCAGTCTAGTCAAGGTGTAGTAAAATACTCCAATGCCTTATTTTAACGGTTCATATCGTAAGATAAGCGAATAAATAAAGTATTTAAGTACCTTGCTCGGCCTTAGTCAAGAGCTAACGACCTAGGATCCGGTTAGTGTGGGAAGGTGAAGTTGGAAATATCCAAAATAAGGAAAAAGATACCTAAATAGTATCTTTTGACTTTCTATTTTACCCAAATGCTCAGATTATACAATGATATTACATAATATTTAGTAATCTCTATAAAATCTAGTCTAGAGATATTTTTCTAGAATGCAATTATTGAGAGCTAAATATTCTCCCACAGAATGAGAGCCCTGGGAGCTCTGGGAGAACATAAGTTCTGGGCTCTACCCTGGAACAAAACACACTACTTACATATTCAGATTTTTAAATTTTAAACTAAATAAACAATCTTTCTTTTTATCAGTTAGCCTGTAAAACTCATGGTTACCCTATCAACAGGCTACTCGCCTGCCTTTGTCCCGTTTTAAGCGCCACTAATGAACCAACTCGACTCGAGTAAACTTCGGGAACGATGACGTCATCGATCGTCAACCTGTGCCGTTCGTGAACATAAAATTTCTTAACAATGTAGTCGATGGAAAACCTTACACCTCTTGTACAGTCAGTGCCAAATAGCCTAAAAGTTCGCAACACGTCTTTGTTACAATTGGATTAAGGTTTTGTTGCCAAATTTTTCACGAAATATTTGCCGCTGACTATAATAAAAGAAATTTTCAAAAACAAAAGACGTACAAATGTTTGTAATGAAATGCAATCCCAAACTTAGTTTTCATTCGAAATAACCGCCAGAGGCATTAAAACCAAGACCGCAATTTTTAACCAGCATCTACAAATGCCTCATGTCTGCCATCAGCCCCAATTACGGGAAAATATAACTGATATTATTTACTCGGATACTTAAAGCTGGCTGCTCCTCCGTGATAAGGGCGAGCCGTTGAGTTATGGACCTTAAGACGGTAAAAATAGAGTCGCAAGCAGTTTTCCGTCTCGTGATGATGCAGACAAATTTTCAGCTTCCGAGCGCAAGCGGACGAGGTCTTTTGCTAGATTTTATAAAATTTCTTGGAGCTATTAGACTTTATGATGGGATCTAAAATAAAAACGTTTTTCAACGGATTTTATAGATAGATCAATTTAATTTTAATATTTGATATCAAACTCATTATTTTTAAATTAAGTGATGTTGTTACCTTGGTTCTTCAATTAAATATCCTTAGGGTATAGTTAATTTTTCATTCGTTTTTATGAAGAAAGTAATTTTATTTCATTTCCGATTCAATTTTCCCACAGTTATCATCATAATTTATAACAAATCGTAACTTTATTCATTGAGTCCCTATCGCACAAATGTCTCTCACACACACATTTGTATGATATTGTCGGGCCGTGTATAAGTTTATTGGGCCTTACCTCTGGAAACCCCTATTTCCTTTATTATTTGGGATTCGGATACATAAAAATGCAATAAAATCACGACTAAAGAAATCGCAAGCAGAAAATGTTATGAAATTCGCTTACCTATTCCAGTTACTTGATGGAATTTCTTTCTTGTTAGTGTAATTCCCTTTCGACTTTTGGGACGCCCTTAGAAGAATATTTCGAAGGCTAATATAGCGTGGAAAATTAAATAATTGAGTTTCAGATATGAAAGTAAAATGAGATTTCATGCATACCTGATCGAATTATCTTAGAAAGAGCCTATTATTCTAATGAACGCGCTCCCTTTCCAGCTCACTGAAGGAAAATTGAGTGGCTCTGAAAGAATACTTTATTTACATTTAGGTACGCACAATGTATGAATCGTCTATTATAATAAACTGCTAAATATGTAAATACTTAACTGTAGTCAATGATTCTACCTCATTTAGTTCTTTTTAACATAAAAAAATCATTAATATCTCTCTACAAAAAGTAACTCAGTGTTGAGCTGTCTTCAAGATTACATTGTTAGTTGTAGAGGGCTAGAAGAGTCACTCCAATTCGCGGCCTACAAAGTTTATTTTCTGCCACCAACAACAAGACCATTTGCTTTGTGAAGATTTGAACGGCTCTCACAGAAACTATGGCACATAATATAATTTTTGTTTCTTAGTTCGATCTAATTCACATAAGTGGTCATGCACACGCGTGTGTCTCTTGCGTCCATTACTAAAATGATCTTCAATCTTTAGACTAACTAATATTAGGTAGGCCAGCGTGTCTGGGGGGGTCTGCCAGTGTACCGGCAGACCCCCTCTTTAGCGCGGGAGGCCCGGCAAAGGCTGGGCCATGCGTCGGCACGGCGTGGTCTGAATCTGTAGGACTCCACGTCGTGCCAGTAAAACGCAGAGGGTGCACCGCAGGTTTTTAGTGGGTATACTTGTCGGGTGACAGCCGCTATTGCTGCCACCCGACAAGGGAGTCCCACATAACCCGTCGCTTCCCCCGAGGCGGCGAGTATACGCAAAGTATTTTCCTGCACAAAAAAAAAAAAAAAAAAAAAGGTTGCCAGCGTGGTGAGTGTAGGCCTTCATTTGTGTCTGTACCATATTAAGAGGGTGCAGTGGAGAGAAGTCATAATGACATTGACATATTTTACATTAACTGACGTCTCTGAATGCCACAGTTAAGCGGTGAGTACAAAGCAGTAGGCGAACATGACTGTAGGTAGTAATAGCTAGGAGTAGTGTGATTGCGCCACTCGGAAGCGTTTATCAGAGTAAATACTCTACTCTGCGTTTATCCTATCAGGAGTGAGGGGTCCGCGCCGCCATGTTCGTCTGGCAAATAACGTGCAATTGTAGGCCCGCATTCTGAAACTACGACCAAACACTGATTTTAACGCCCATATTCACAAACATTACTATGAGGTCTCACAGTGCGCGTGGACGCACAGAGTGACACGTGAACCAATCACAGAGCTCTATTCAACACTGTGCGTTCGATTTTCTGCTCCACTTAAGCAAGCATCGTTTGTGAATACGGGCGTAACTCATTAGATTCAAGTCTGAAGTTTGTGAATGTTTGATTGAATTTCAGATACCTAATAGTAGAACAGTCAGATTACAACTGTTCATGAGTGTGGAGCCATACCTACTCAACGTCGTTCTAGAGTACCTACAAGCTTGAATCAGTGTGCTTACCATGAGTTTACGTTAGGTGTGCTCGCTAGCGACTGCGTAAAAAAATGACATTAAAATTGTATGACATATTGTGCAGCGCCCCTAGCGGCTACTTTCAAGAAATAAAATCTTCATAGAGATTTTTGACGTAGGTACTCGCTAGCGAGCACACCTAACGTAAACTCATGGTAGGTACACAGACAGCTAATGTTCGATAGTAGTCATTTCTTACAATAAAGTGATACAGATGGTTAGATTTTAGGTCATTTTATGAAAGGCATAGAGTACCTAAGTACCTACCTACTTATTTTAGTTTTTACAAACTAGTTATAAAAACTCATCAAAATAATTGGACAAGCGAAGCCGCGTTGTAATCCTTGTTAACATTAATTGTTCCAATCCACTAATGAACAATAGATTAATAAAGAATTGCCAGATATCGGAAATCATACAATGCTGAGGTAGTATTGTAAATCTTTACCAATCTGATAAGGAAATAACAAAAAAGGCCGGTCACCTCGGAAGGCTACAAGGTAAAGGTAGAGGCTAACATTGCAAGCGATAATTATCCTTAATTGCACAAGTGACATCCCCATGTTCACTATTAAGATAATAATTGCTTACATCTAGCGATTGCTCTGCTAATTACTAAAGTAACACCTACTTATTATCTCTCCTTCCGATCAGGATAAAGTTTTGATTAATTCCAACAGAACGGGGCGTAGAGACTAATAAAATAGTTAATTTTACTAATTAATTAATTTTACGTACAAGCTGACCCCTCTAATATTTCTGATGCAGTCTCGCAGCTAAATTCAGACCTTCGCAGTATTGCAGACTGGTCGGGTAGGTTCGGAGTAAGGGTCAATCCTGGCAAGTGTCAGGCGATAGTGCTGGGGGGCTCTAGGCAACTGGCTAAAATGGATCTGGGATCGGCTCCTAGTGTTGTCTTTGACGGAGTTGTTGTTAACTATTCTCCGTGTGTGAAAAATCTTGGACTCGTCATTGATAGCACTCTGAGTTGGTCTCAGCATGTCAAGGAAACCAGCAGAAAGGTGATTGATACACTGCGCGCACTGTACCGCTTCAAAAACTTTCTACCCTCCTGCACAAAGACCTTGCTTGTGCGGTCCCTGATCCTGCCTATCATTGATTATGATGACATATGTTGTACGGACATCTCACAGGAACTCCTGAACAAGTTGGACCGCCTCCTGAACAACTGCATCAGATTTATTTTCGGCCTCCGCAAGTTTGACCACATCTCGTCTTTTCGCTCACAGCTTGGATGGCTTCCCATTAGACAGCGTAGAAACATTCGTTCTCTCTGTATGCTTCACTCGATTCTCTTCAATCCTGACTCTCCACCTTATCTAAAAGAGAGGTTCCAGTACCTTCATTCTACTCACAACAGAAATCTTCGCTCTAGTCAGACTCTTCAGCTTGTCACCCCTCGCCACACCTCCGGCTTCATGTCTGACTCCTTCTCAGTCTCAGGTACGGCTCTGGAACGGCCTTCCGGCGAATTTGCGAAAAGCAACCTCCAAATTTACATTTAAAAAGGCTCTGCGCAATTATTTTAAAGACTAAAACTTTTTCTTATCTCTGACATGTGTTTTGTGTACGCCAATATTATTATTATGTTTATGTATCTAGGTGTATGTCTATTATATTAATATGTATTCTTATGTTATTTATTTTATCTAATGCTATGTAAGTATATTAATTAAACGTCATATTTATTGCACCGCCTTAGTCTCTCTACTCGACCTGTGGTTGACTGGCAGATAATGCCACCTGGCATTAAGTCCGCCACTGTACAATTGTATGTGCAAAAGTGTAAATAAAATAAAAAATAAATTTTCCGAGTAATTTTCGAAAATCGTTACGCGTAGTCCCTAAGGGTAATTTTTCCAATAAATCTGCATATCGTATTTCATCATCCGTCCATCATCTTCATTCAGGTTGCCCAAATACACGTTACTGAAACCGCGTTCCTTAGTTCACTTTCTACCGCTCTGCCAATCATCTTGCGCGTGTCGAAAAATAGCAACTTTGCTTGTGAAAAAAGAATCTTTCCAAAAATCTCACGATTTTCACTCTTATTTTAAACAAGGAACAAACTTAGCTCATGATTTTTATTTATGTAACACTTTGAACAGGCTCTACATTGTTTAATTAAGATCTAATTTTAATGGGAGCACCAATTATAACCAAACAATATGTTTAAACCATTGCACTTACTACTACAAAAAGTCACTAGTACATTACCAAGTAACGTGGAACTCAGTAAGCAATTTAAAATATTTTCCAAGGCCTTCCACGATTATTATACTCGACATAACAATACCGCAGATTATTACTATTTACGATACCAACACTATTTTTGCCAAAATGACATTTTTTACTGTAACTCTACAAAAAGTATAGTAACAAAATAAATGAATACGCATTTATTTCTTATTCAATGTCCAATTTAACAAAAGACTGTAGTAACATTTTCCGCAGCCAACACAGTAAAACGTAATGTCTCGTAAAATATCGCAATATTTTGGACATCTGGGTCCTTTGTTTCTCCCCTCGTCATTTGTATTCATCATGCATTTAATTAAATCATTGCGTATTTTATTTAACGATTGCTTATTATTGGGGTACCTTTGCATTTCCCCGTGTCCACCGCCCGGAAAATCTGCCATTTGGTACGACAAAATGTTATTTATAAGTATTTTTGGAAAATCTACGTCGCTAGGTTTCATAAAGTAGTGTTTTGAAATTCCTTTGCCTGCATATTAATTTAATTTAGTAAATAAGTGATTCGTGCAACTTTTATTTGCTAACTTTAACTAATGAATAGAACCGCATTGTGGTCCAGGAAACTTTCGCCCATCAACTGTGGTGTGAATCCCAATTTCCAGTAGCGCCATAACACGCCATAAATTAGGAATAACGGCTCTGTCGCGTATCCGACCTGAATGGGAGATTAATGGTGGCGTGGCGGGAGCCTGCATAGGGATTTTTATTACTAAAAAAACCGCAAAAAAGCCTGTTACCTACGGACAGTTATGAAGCAATTATCCGTCGCAGATGAATTTATTTTCCTCTTGGGATTTAATTTGGATTGTTCGTCTTGGAAAATATGAGCCATGAGAAGTTGGGGACCCCAATTCTTCATGAGCTTCTAAAATTGCCTTATTAAATTAAATATTTATACAGTCAGTTTAACTCTCCCTCGGAACAAACTTGACCTTCACTCTATTGGCGGTCAAGCTATAGATCCTGGCTACACAGGAGTTGCAGCTGTGGGAACGAGAGGTGGGAATAATCCCGTTTATAAAGTCCATAGAAAATAGAAAGAGGTTTCTATGTTCTGTGATACAGTTGTGGGATATGATGTTCATCCACAATAAGGAAGCTAGATGTTAGTGCTTCCTTCCGAGCAGGCGTTGTGCTCGGGGACCAAGGTCCGATTTACACCATCTTGGTTTGTCTATATATACTTGGCAGGATCTAAAACTCCGTCACCGCGATGCAGGTTTGTATGAGCGGCGGAGTGTGCCATAGTGAAGTAGTGACAGCGCCATCTGTTGGTCACTAGTTTGTAGTGGCGTCGCCACACCACTCCCCCCGGAAGAACCGGAGGTGGATGACGTCAGGATGAACTCAGCAGTCTGTGCGTGATGAGCTTACAAGTGCCAGTGTGGGTGTGCTCAAGTCTGCGGTGAGTCGAGACGAGCAGGTTGCGGTGCTCTATCCACGGTGAGTCGGGATAGTGAGCGGAGGTGTCTTCGATGGTCGGGCGTGGAGCTGGGCCAGAGCTGTACCCGTGACCAGTGAAGTGACGGTTGCTTGCTGCCGAGGAACCAGGAAGGTCGGTTGCGATCTGCGATGGTCCCTAAGGCTGGATGCTGGCTTGTTGAAGACTGGAGCTGATGACGGAGTGGCGGAGATGGTGAGGATGGCGGAGGCTGATGCCGAAGATGGTGGTGATGGTGATGGAGGTTGCGTCTCACATCACGTCGGGGTCACCAATGTGGGATATGATGTTCATCCACAATAAGGAAGCTAGATGTTAGTGCTTCCTTCCGAGCAGGCGTTGTGCTCGGGGACCAAGGTCCGATTTACACCATCTTGGTTTGTCTATATATACTTGGCAGGATCTAAAACTCCGTCACCGCGATGCAGGTTTGTATGAGCGGCGGAGTGTGCCATAGTGAAGTAGTGACAGCGCCATCTGTTGGTCACTAGTTTGTAGTGGCGTCGCCACACAGTCATTAGGATTAATTACATATAAAATCGTATAATATACGAGATAACGTCACGCGGCACACACGCGCTTATGCCACGCTAAGCTTACGTCCATATTACGTTTGCAGTAAACCAGAGTTGTTTTAAGATTGTAAAATTAAAAGTACTCAAAGCACTTAGAAACAGTCTTTTTTTAGATACAGTCTGTTTCATAGCGTGGATTTTCACGTTTTGATGGCGAAATGCCTCAGTCAGTAGGTAGGTAGGCAGGTACTGAGAAATTTCTTTTAGAACCTAATGGGTTAGATAATCGTAATCTAAGCCTGTGTCTATCGAATAATATTAGGTGAATCCGACTAGAAAACATACAGTTACAGAGGAACATATTGCCTTACATAGACAGGAATATCTTTTCGAAATTATTGCGTTTACAGTTTCTGTGTGATGTCAATGATGATTGCCCCACTCAGGGAAATGGCACATTATAAAGATTACCAAATAACCATACATTATCCGCTAATAAGGAAATGCTGCTTGAATATTAGGTTGTCACTCACAGAGATTTAATATGTGCTACAAACAATGAGACAACAGATTTTTTAAATGTCTCATTCCAACTTCTTCACATCAATTTTATATGTCTGTTGGTATTTATTATCGTGTTTTTTAATGCCGAGTTTTTATATGCCAAACATAGACTCTAACTTAGATTAATAAATCTTTAATCTAAGGACTCTAATAAAATATCTTCCACAATCAAATTAATTAGGTATGTACAGACGACGGCCGTCAACGTAACCAGTCACTGTGGGTTCTTGTGAGTTGTAATAGGAGCGAGTTTGCAAAAAAAATGGGTAGCCCGATGTTCTGTCGTGTACTCAGATCATAGAAACTATGATCTGAGGTCGTGTACCTACTACCTATCTACATAATTTACGTAAATTACCATAATAAGATAAGCTTAAAATAACAATAGGCTTTGGAGTTAGTTGTTTTAAGTGAAATGAGATATCTCTCTAGAATCATTATAGATTAAAATAAAACATTAATATCATAACCAATAATGGCCTTTGACGAGTTGGAAGTTGGAAGAGAACCCCGAGAGGCACTCTACCAATTTTAACAAGATCGCGGTTCGCTATCCCACCACCAATAATGGCAATAATTAAATAACTACTCACCAGGAGGACCAGCAGGCTATACACGACACAGTAGACAGGATAAGTAGTCCATCATGAAAGTTGTGATGGTTCTTTGAAATCTGATAAGGAATAGGTACCTACACGAGCTCTTGATCGTGCGCAGGTCAAATCCCAACTGGAATGAAAATCACACTCGTAAATAAGTTCACCCAAAACCTCACTACAATATTTTATCAAAATAAATTATAATTTACCTATCTGAATAGTCCCTTCCTTTATTTAATTACCTACAGAAAATACACACCATGACACCACACACCTTACAGCCGAGCTTGCGGTAACACGGCCTAATACTTATTGAATAAGTAATTGGTAATGGACTAAGGTACCTAATTTAATTTTGTTATCCAATCAAAATTGACCCACCAATATTCCCTATTTCCCATTGGGTGGCGTCGCGATTGGCTGAGCGAACGAAATCTTTTTCCGGATTGTTGGCGGCATTAATTTTAACAGTGTGATTTGTTCCTTCTTGTTTAATTTAGATTGTAATGTAATAATATCGTAATAATTAATTAGCATAAATTTTAATGTAAAAAGCTTGTAACAACGTCAACTGGCACCACGTCATCACTATAATTATTATTATTCACTATCACTAATCTCTATTTGAAAAAGGAACGTTTTTTTTTTTTTTTTTTTTAAACTACCTGATAACACAGATTATAAATGTTATGACAGTTTGTAGTTTTTTTTATCTGTCACGATGTTGTAGGCTTTTCTAAAATTAGGATTTCTCTGAAAATTCTAGTTAGATTATTGTTTTAGTAAAAATATGGTTACGGGCAGCAATCGTAAAATCTTTCAAATTCAATAATTTTACGATCGACCTTACTGAACTGGAAGGGAATGTTGGGAAAACCTGCCTACGGAATTCAATTACCAATAAAAGTCGAAGAAAATTTATTAGGGCCTTAGTTTTCGGTTATGCTAACAGCTTCATATTGTTTCTCGTTAACTCCTTTTATGTTTCCCCCAGCTTGGAGTGGCCTTGGGCTTCGTACTGCCCCCGATGTTGGTGCGAGCTACTGGAACCATCGAGCAGATTGGAGCTGACTTCCAAGTGATGTTTTATCTAGTCGCTGGCGTTACTAGTGTGCTGTTCGTTTTGATTCTGCTATGTAAGTTATTGCATACTGGCTAATATTCAAATTTCAAATGCATTTATTGTACAACAAATTATTACATATTTTTAAAATATTGGTTTCTTAGAACATCTATGTAAACTCACTCATCAAGACAACACTGTTAAGTTCCAATGATTAAAAGAAATATTATGTTCTACAGTACCTACATTAACATTACGTCTGAGTGTTGTGCTTACCCTTAAGTGACATATATATCAGAAATGTTATCTTCATAAATGTTAATCATAAGAGTATAATATATATGTTGTTGGTATGCCATATAAATAAATAAATAAAAAAAAATAAACATTATTTTGAAACCTTTACAGTTTTCAAAGCAGCGCCACCGAGCCCGCCTTCGGCAGCTGCTGACATGGGTTCCAGTCTGGACTCCAACTTTATCCAGTCTATCAAGAAACTTATGACAAATCGAAACTACGTTCTCCTACTGATCTCTTACGGCCTCAACGTTGGTGTCTTCTATGCCATCTCCACGTTGCTCAATCAGCTCGTCTTGATGTATTATCAAGTGAGTGTTTATTATAACTTGTTTTTAGCATCAATCAATAAGTTTCCAGAATGCGAATATAAATAAATATTAATATTATATTTATTAATTTTCCAGGGCGCAAACGAAGATGCTGGTCGCATTGGTTTGGTGATGGTGGTTGCTGGTATGATAGGGTCTGTGATGTGTGGCCTTGTTTTGGACAAGACACATCGCTTCAAAGAGACCACACTGGCTGTCTACGCCGCATCTGCCGTGGGCATGGTCGTCTTTACCTTTACGCTAAATTGTGACATCATTGGAGTTGTGTATTTGAGCAGCATCCTCCTTGGGTGAGTTTTTTATATTATAATTTTGTTACTGATTTTCAATAATGCATTAAACACTCAACTATTTTATTAACAAAAGTAGGTACATTAAACAGAACTACAAAATTATGTTAAAATTAACTTTGCCCAAAATTGGTATTAAACGAAGCTTTTATTCTCATGGCATATAAATAACAGCATTACGGAACAGAGTTAACCACATGAGCTTTTTTCCGCAACTGATATCGCACAATGGGAAGGAATCTCATTACAAAGGACAGTATGAAATGAGGCTTATCTGGCCGCCCAGTCGCGGCATCAAATCATCAACAAAGGCATAGGATTGGTCGCTCGTAACTGTATACGCTGTAGGAAGATAAATTCTGAGATTTGTTTAATGAATTTTCTTTTTCTTTTTTTTTTTATTAAATTATATTAAAGTAATGGCTCTAAACTTTTAATTCACAGATTGGGACTGTAATGATATTAAAATCCTGACTCATTATTTCCAGATTCTTCATGAACGGCTACCTGCCCGTCGGTTTTGAGTTCGCTTCTGAAGTGACGTATCCTGAACCTGAAGGAACTACATCTGGCATCCTTAATGCTGTCGTTCAGGTACGGATATTTTCTTATTTTGTAATGTGTGAATTTTTCTTTATTTTTATTTTATTCAATGAAAAAGATGTTTGCGTATAATAACCTAAGGCTAAGTGAAGAATTCGTTTATTAATTATTAAAACAAAACAACATTAAAGTATTTTATTACTTTATAACAAGTAAGTAAGGCAGGTACGCCTGGAATTCTTTGGGCAAGCCATGTAGGTATCTAAAATGTGAAAGGCATTTTAGCATGCCTCTTTGAAACACCTTATACATTGTTCTAGGTGCCTTTGACGTGGCTTTAACAAAATTCACCCTGCCTTAGCTACCCTTCTTTCAAACGACATCAGTAATCTTATCCTGTAAACAGGAACCCAATTTCTAAATTCAACATCTAGTTAACAAACGACGACATTTTTTAACTTTTCGCTCATTGATTCCAGGTATTTGGCATTCTGTTGACGTTGCTGTACGAGTGGATGCTAAGCGCAGTACACGACCGCTGGGCTAACCTCACTCTATGCGCGCTGCTGGTACTTGGCACCGCCATCACCGCAGCCATCCGCCCAGACCTACGCCGCCAATCCGCTGAAGCAAAAGCCTAAACCAACTATAGAACGTTGATGTCAGGACTTCTGATGGTCTTTAATACCTATAATGTATGTTCCTTAGGTCACGTAATGACACCAAAGAAGGATCTAATGGTGTTGGGTGATTGATAGATACCTACATCGAAAGAAGACATTGCGACTCTTTTTCTTGACCGTAATGAACATTTTAACGTTTACCTTACTTAAATTCCCAAAATTCTACAAAATCGTTATTTATATTTTAACTTATAGTGTGTCATTTTATAACTATTTATTTACGTCGCAATTAAAGTGTAGACTATGATGTTTTACAAAGCGCCTACTAATATTATATTTCTTATAGATTTTAGTATCTAAATTTACAACAAAGTAGAAGACGTTTAGAACGTCCGTAAAAACCCTTGAAAATGAAACACCCAAGAGTAAATTTGGTAGCTAGATAATTATGTATAATAATTATGTAATCGCGACAATAACGTGTGACTGTATTTATTAGATGACTTGCCAAAAATACTGTGGTAAGATGGTTTTTCAGGAATATAGGAACCAGAAGAGTTCGAACGTATTTTGTAGGTAGACGTTTTACTACGTAAACTGTAGGTATTTAAGATAAATTTGAAATATTATTATAATCTCTTATTTTGATATAGGTGTTTGGTAGTAGGTATACCTACCTAATATAAAAAACAAGGAATCAATAAAAAGCTTGAGTAATACTCAGATACTTGTTTGTCATTGAAAAGCTTCATTTAGCATAGTAGATTTCTGGCTCAGTATTGGTTTTAATTTTTATTATTGATTGATCTAAAGTTAGTAGTTTTTACCTAATTAAAAAAGCTGTTTAACTTACCTTCTTATGAAAACAAAAATACATTTTTTTCTTGGACAAAATCTCGACCAGTGATTTTACTTTTCTTCTCAGTTGTTATATTCTTAATTGATAGCGTGGTCGTGGTCCTGTTGTGATTTGTTGTGAGCGTGGGTGTGTGTGATTTATGTTAATTTATTGGATTAACTTAAATTTGGTTTGATGAACCTATGAGGTCATAAAATAATGATAACTTGAGATTTAGCAGGTATTTTCATGTGATTTTTAAGTAGGTGATAGTTAGTGTAATTTAGAGTTTACTTAGAAAATAGTCTTAGGAGAACTTTGCCTTTATTTGCGTTTAAGTATATTTTTGAGCTATGAACAAGAAAATCCTATTTTAGATTCCATAGGTACTTACCTACCTATATCACCTAAATGTTCAGTAAGATTAAACTTATTTCGGTGTTATCATAACGAGTCTATAGCAAAAATATCTAAGGAAATATTGACGTCATAAATTGTCAACAATTAACTTCATGAAACCAATGAACTTAAATCATTATCCTATTTAAATTATTTAATCAAATGTAAAATTTACCTAGCCTTATAATTCTGTTAATGATTATATGCACGCTGGCAGATTTCATTTGTGATAATTAGAAAACAGGCCTATATGATTATTTATGGAAGGCTGTATCTGTGTAAAAGATGTAACTCTTCTTATTTGTAATAAATAGGTAACACAAAACATAAGTTGAAAGTAGTTATAATTTATTGTGTACATAAATGCGTGTGCGTGTCTATTCAAGGCTTGTGAAAAGTTATTTCGACGTAAATTACCTTAGATTAAAAGGTAACTTATATGGTTGTCTTTACAATATTATACTATTAACTAAATTATTTGTGGCCTATATATTTTATATAAAATTTTGTAATAATATGAGACCCAATAATTATGTGAGTAAAACAGTATTATTAAAAATGTAATAATAACAATACTATTTATTTCTGTATAATCAAATTAAATAATGACTATTTCAAATAGTTGCTTGCGATGCATTTGTAGTCTTATCACTGTTCTGATAGTAGGTAGGTGAACATTAGGACAATTTTAATTTCTATATAAATTATTGTTATTTTATAAATTTCCATGTTTATGCAATAAACATATTTGTAATAAATTATTAAAAATGACTTTGTAAAGGACAGCATTCTGTTTGCGAATTATTGTTATTATTTTAGCGTTCCTGTAAATATAATAATCATCTTGGTAGATTAAGTGATTTCAGAATGTATAAGCATTCCATTATATGCCGAGACCGTAGTATTATATAAATATTAATGCCTATTACCGAAGCTATCGACAATAATGAAGGAACAATGTTTTTAAAATAAGTTTTGTAGTTGGCCTACTCAAACTTTCCATAACTGTCTAATCACTTCTTAAATTAAAAACTAGATCCTAATAATACCTAAGTTATTTTTTTACAATAATTGTCTCAGCTTCAGATTTAAAAAGATCTAACGAATGCATGAAGCTTAATTTTGGACTAAATTATTTAAAAACAAAGTTACATTAAAATTGTAAGCAAATACGATTCTTAGGTATATTTGTATTGCTTATTATGTAAATAATTTTAAAAGTAGCTGTTAAATACACGTGTATTACTAGGAAAATAACACTAAAACACAAAATAAAAGTTTCAATTTTCTTTTTAATTGCAGTTCTTCAAGCTTTGTTACCCAGTGCTGTTTTATTTCTCTGTTTGTATGTAATTACGTCATTTCTCTCATTAAAGTAGCAATAAGAGATCGATGTAATACTAAATGTTTATTGTTCATTAAACGTTGTTGATGGATTAATGAAGTTTTTTATTTACAATCAACAAAAACTATGAAAAAAATATCATAAATCTATATTTTATTATTGTTGTAACAAATTAATATATTTATAGCCTGACCAGGAACATAAAAACCCTCGCCATGTTGCGGAAAAGTAATGGTACTAATTTCTTTTAATGGCAACAGTAACTGAAAACTTCATTGACATGTCACCTTGCATGTCAGTCTATTGCTGTCAAAGTGTAAACAAACTTTATTTTAAATGTGTGCAATTGATTTTGTGAATTAAATTGCTAAAATATTTTTATAGTCGTGAAAGAAAAGTGGTTCACAATGTGTTAATGTATTTGTCGAAGAGAAATACTAAGGGTTCGGACAATATTTTCATTGAATAATGTTTCCGACAAAGGTTGTCAAATTGACTGACATGTTTATCGTATAGTACAGTCCACTATGAAAATTAAGTAGCTGTAGTTTGTTTCAACTACCTATTTTAAAGTTCTTTGTCACTTTCTAAGTTTAGAATTTTATGGAATTGGGAAAGAAGTACCGAGTTTGAAGCGTTCATGAGCAGACATGTGCAGTTGAATATTCAAGTTCTGAATTTGATTATTGATGAATAATAAAATAAATCCTACTATCTTGATAGATGGTTTCATTTAATTTATTTAAACCAGGTTACCTTTAATAATATTTTTTCGTTAATTTATGAAAATATCAAATTAGCCCGTAATCCTGAATCCTGGTACATAAATTTAGCCTATTAATTTAACACAAGTACGACTGTACTCAGTGTTGCACTATCAAATGCAATTGAGGCGCCTCTATGCCAGGGTTTTTATGTTCCTGGTCGGGCTATAAGACAAAAGTTGCTTCATTTTAGTATTGTTTATTTGTCAGACATTTTATGAAATGGATGGTCTTACAGTTTGAATGCAACATGGTGCAATATTGCGATGTCCAAAGCCATAATCTGTGCATCAGATGTCACCTTGCTTGCTAAACCAAAATAGACTTTAACGGTCACTAAATAGCGTCTCAAATGTTTCATTTATATAGTTCGTAATTTAAATACAATGACAGCTGACTGATTCATGTTGTTGACAGTTTTGTGAAAATAGTTGCTATGGCGGCATTTTCGTTTTTCCTGTAATATTTTCCAGTTAATGTGATATTCCACAATTAAAGCTATTCTAGATGAAGTTAAAATTAAGAATTCGTCGATAAAAATCCATGACAATGAAGAAATTTCGTGATGGAAACTTAATTCTTCGCTAAATTTTTATGGCATCAAAAGTTTATCTTCCGTTTTGTTTTGGTTGATAAAACCATCTATTGAATAATGAATGGTCTAAAAAAAGAGGGATTTAAGCGTGATATGTGTAAAAGTCACTCTGCCCGGTCAGATCGAGGTAAGTTACATTGTACCTATAAACCAAATTCTACTTGCAAATAACCAACCAAATGCACTGAAAGAGCTTCCTGATGATTGAATTAAACCTCAAAATTATCAAATTTATTACTGCAAAAGGTTTTACAGTTAAAAGATGACAAAAAAATAATAATTTTATTATAGAGTTATACAGAGTATGCCCGTCTAAGCTAAGTAAGAAAGAACTGGAGGATCTCTACTTCACTCTGTTGGAGAACAACTTGGAACTAAAGCGAACAGTCACCGGGCAGCAAGAGCAGATCAAAGTATTGTCTACTCGAGTGCAGAGAATGACCGCTGCCAACAAGAACAATGTGGCCAAAGAAAAAGACTGTTGTACTTACACAAAGTCAATGGTCAACGAACAGAAAGAATCGTGAGTCTTGTAAACAATGTTATTTAAGTGTTTAGCCACACTTTTTTTGTACAATAACAATAAATTGTAAGCCTATTTTCTTTTTTAAACAACGAGAAACATTGTCTCACTCTAATTAATAATTTTCAATTTTGCATCTAGTGAGTTTCATTTCGTGAAACAACTTATTTTATATTTGCTCCAGTCAAGTAGTCACATTACTGCAGAAGTGCAAATACAATAAACCTTAAACAGTTTATTCTCTATTGTTGACTATTCCATCCTTTTTAGTAATGTGTCCTAGTACTGTTACACTTCCTATTTTAATTCCAACAGGATAGCAGACCTGAAAAGAGCAAATGAAAGATTATCCGAGAGGATTCGTGTGCTGAACATGAGGCTGTGCTCGGCCAAACAGTTCCTCCGCCGAAGCCCTGCCACCTCTGTCTCTCGTTGTACTAAGTGCTCTGCGCCACCAGCATCTCTGAAGTAAGTTAAACTGGTAAACATACAATACAAATGATTTGTTTTTCTTCTTTTCCTGTACATTGCGCCTCCCTGCTGACAACAGAGGGCCCCCACTGAACATCAGTTTCGAGACAAGCCCTGGCGCGGTCTTGATGTATGCTGTGCGAGTGCCTTTTTGTCAGAGAGGCACAAGCTGCTGTCTGTCCATTTGTGTATCTCTTTCATTATGTACCTCTGTTTTGCCTGCTTGTATGCATTTCTTTAAAAAAAAAAAAACTATTCTATTCTATTTTTGATGTATCAGCCTAAATGTTAAGAAATATTTCTGTAAAATTGAAATTAAGCTATGATGCAACTTTAATATCAAAATACATTATTGTATTTTCCAGAAATTCATCTGTGAGTGTATTAAATGCAAGGATAAGTGACAGCAATGTGAAAACAGCAGTATCCACCCGTTTTGTTGATAAGTATGATGGTTAATCTTTTGATTTAAAATATTAATTTGGTCATCCACATTGATTGTAACTGTTGATTGTAGGGATCCTTTGTTATCAACGAGGACGGTGGAGACTGAAACTGAAGAACCAGAAAAGTGGGTAACTTGCATTGTGTTTTTTTCTAGTGTGAATTCTTAATTCATTTTCATTCTTATTTTTATGATTTTAGAGAGAACCCTGAGACGTTATGTAATGAGAATAGATGTCGAAGTCTTATGGAAGAGTTGAAACAAAAAATCGTCGATTTACAAGAGGTAATTAGTTTATTATTTAGTCCTGTTTTTTGTATTTTATTATTGACTGTAAACTTTTATATTTATTTAAAACACTTTCAGGAACTCTCCAAGACTCACAACGAGTATTCCACCCGCATCGGCCGCCTCGAAGATGAAGTGTCCGAACTGCGAGCGGCGAATGATCGCGAGCGAACACAGCGCGCCGCGAGCGACCACGAACTTAAGGCACGCGCGCAACAAGCTGAGCAGCTCGCGAGCCGGCTGAGGGACGCTGAAGCTAAGTGCGGTTAGTATGCGAGTGGATGCATTTGCGAGCGAACACAGCGCGCACAGATAACATCAAAAGTGAAGCAACCACCTAAAATAAATTGTTGACAGGTTTCATTTCGTGATGCGATTACGGAGTTGAATCTTTAAAAAAAAAGATTATTAGTCATTTGTTATTACACAAATTACTAATACTCCCGTTAGCCCCTCGTACGAAGCTAAATTAAATATGCTTGTATCACGAGTGAGCTCACCACAATAGTCGAGCGGCCGGCGAGGACCGAACCCGCGTTCCCCGGATCACGAGTCGGAAAGTCCGACCCCTTCACCGTTCGGTTATCTGTCACGAATGTTACTTTGCTTGGTGCGTGAATCACAGACAACAACAAATTGAAATAGATTCAAAATAAATTTTTATTTTCTATTTTTCACAGGCGAAGTGTCAACGGAGCTGTCGATCGAGAAGAGAAAGGTGGCAGAATTAGAAACACGCGTGCGTGCCGCCGACCGCGCCGCCGCCGTCTCCAAGACGCTGCAGGACCACCTCAACAGCTCCAGTGTAAGCTTGATATCTTGTTTATGTAGATCAAGCATTAAGCTTTAAACCATTATTTAAAGACTATATTTAACTTTAAAAGGCCTCATGATTCAGCTACTGCTGAACATAGGCCTTACCCAATGATTTCTAAATTGACCAGAGATTTAAAAGCCTTAGCATTTCCATTTGGCGCCACTGTAGAGTCTGTCACTCGATAGTGGCTTGCTATGATAGCGGCGCCAACTAGTGAAGCGCTGAAGCGGTACCTAGCAGGTGCATAGCATTTGCACTTACCAGGATGACGCCACTGTAAAGTAAGGCCCTGTCACTTGCAAGTTGTGCCAACTGTTGAGCACAAAAACATTAATCTTCATAGCAAAATTAGATTACAAATAAGAGTCAAGGTCAAAAAATTGCCTAAAATTCTAAAGATTTAGGCTAAGTAGCACCACCTCAGATCATAGAAGGGAATAGATGTGAAACGGGGGCGTGGCGCGTGTCTCCGCGATATGCCCAGAAACGAACATCGGCCGCGTAGCTAGGTTAGTCGCGATTCAGTCGTACTAAGGAAATGTTCTCCGATATTTTGGATAATGCGTCGTTACGTGCAATAAAACAAGTGAAACGAAGAACTACAGGAACAATGGAGTCATTTACTACATGTAAGTACCTATTGCAAATCCATTGGTATTTTGCTTATAAATAAAAAAAAAACCGGCCAAGTGCGAGTCGGGCTCGCACACCGAGGGTTCCGCCGTACAAACGTAGCGGTTTACAATTTATGACGTACTAGCGGCCGCCCGCGACTTCGTACGCGTGGATCCCGTTTTACCCCCTTCATCTATCTTACGCGGTTTAGATTTTTTCATACAAATGTTTTTTCCCGCTAACTCCCGTTCCCGTAGGAATTTTGCAATATCCTGTTGTAACTAAGCTTTAAGGTTACTAAGGTACCTGCATGCCAAATTTCAAGCGTCTATCTTAAGCGGTTTAGATTTTTCATACAAAAGGATTTTCCCGCTAATTCCCGTTCCCGTGGGAATTTCGGGAATTCCTTTCTTAGTGCACCTCTACGGTACCTAAGCTACGTCCCTTTCAAATTTCAAGTACCTACGTTTAGCCGTTTAGGCTGTGCGTTGATCTGTCAGTCAGTCAGTCAGTTTCTCCTTTTATATATTTAGATTAAATCAAATTACTTACTTGATTCCGTTGCGAGTAGTGGCGAATTTCAAAATATGCGGTATGATTATTTTTTATTTATTTATTTTTCCTATATTTGCATTATAGGTAGGTACCTACCTCAGCGTTTTGAATTTTTGCGTTGATTTAGAATTTCTCACAGTTTAGAGGCAATTAGATTTAAGAAGTGTTTGATATGAATTTCAACTTTAATATCTCTACGCGTTCATGTGAAAAAGGGTAGGTAGTAAGTTTATAATTATTAAAAAAATATTTTGTCATGTAAGCAAAAATAATATTTTAAATTTTATATAACTTCAAATTTATCATTTTCGCAATTTTTCCTTTATCTGTACTATATAACGTTGCTTCGTGCCGAATTTCAAGATTCTGAGTTCACAGGAAGTACCTTGTAGGTTTTGATTCCCTAGCGTGTGACGGAAATTCGTCTAAGGTGTCGGTATAAACTGCTGTATCTTTTGATCGCGTTAACTTAGAAGTTTGATTTTTTTACTTCTTAAAGGGACAATAGATCTAGGTATTTGGTATAAATTTCAATTTGATACCTTTATTCGTTCGTGAGAAATAAGGTAGTAAGTTTCATTTTATTAAAATATTTTTATTATATTATATAACTAAAAAAATGAAATTTTCGCAATTTTTCCTATATTTGCATTATATGACAATGCTTTATGCCAAATTTCAAGATTCTGAGTTTACGGGAAGTATCCTGTAGGTTTTGATTCCTTTGCGAGTGTCGAAAATTTGTTGAAAATATCGACATAATCGGCTGTATCTTTTGATTGGCTTGGCTTAGAAGTTTGATATTTTCACAGCTTAAAGGGACAATAGACCTGAGTATTTCATGTGAATTTCAGCTTGATACGTTCACGCGTTCTTGAGATAAAGGGTCTTGACAGACGGACGGACGGACAACAAAGTGATCCTATAAGGGTTCCGTTTTTTCCTTATGAGGTACGGAACCCTAAAAACTAAACATTTTTACGAACGAATTCAGTGCCGTAACAGTTACTGCGATATCGAAATCAGTGGTGATAAAAATTCTAACACACTTGTACATTGACGATTTAGTTAGCAACCACTTTATGTCATGCTCAACTACTGCGCAATGTATTTAATTTCTTCCGATATCCACTGTCGTGTGAAAATACACAGTACGGCCGCATGTGCCGGTCGTAACATAGTGCCGTGCTCGTGTTCTAATGCGGTTTCCTATTATCGATAAATAGAAGTAAATTATAATTTTCTATTTTGTAATTTTAAATAAAAAAATGATGTGTTACTTGCGATTATAAGATTTTACAAAAAAAATAATAACAGTAGAAGTAATTAGTAACTGTCAACTATGTAATTACTATAAGAGCTAGTTTAAAGCCTAATATAGGCATTATTTTTGATAAAAATATGCGGTACGCAGATCGCCATAATTAAAAAGTAAATGCGTGATAGTAGTTAATAATAACGTATAATAATAAAAAGGTTTTCATACATAAGCATTTTGTGAAATCAATTTCGTTCGAGCCTTGCCCCTAGCGATTTAAAGTATCGATATCTTGTCGACTCCATTTTGTCTTTGTTCTCTCACTAGTTTTCAAAGTGTGCGTCACGTCACGCGGCCATTGATTGGCCATAAGGCACGCCTTCTGGCCAATCACAGCACTTTTAAGCCGGTTGCACATGTTGTCGTAGACTCTCAGTCGCTTTGTTTTTACACAGTTGAATGTGTGTGTGGGAGCTGTGGTGGGGGAAATGTGGGGACACTGGTTCTCGTTGTAGTTACGCGCGACTTCATATCTTTTTTCATATCTATGATCTGAGAGCACCACCTAACTTTAACAGTAACTTTAAATATAACCGGTGCTTTTTGTATGGATTTTGACAGATTTTTGACGTTTGTCAAAGTAAAAGTAAGACCAGAGTAAATACAAATGAGTAGGTCATCTTCATAGAAACGCACGGGCGCGGTTTGTATGTAAGCGCGCCAATACGTATGCGGCGCGCACGCACACACTGACAAAATTTAGCGGGGATTAGCGGGGAGCCAGTCGTGGTTGCGCCGAATTTTGTCAGTGTGTGCGTGCGCGCCGCATACGTCTTGGCGCGCGCTCACATACAAACCGCGCTCGGTGGGTTTCTATGAAGATGACCTATCATTTGTATTTACTCTGGTAAGACGGTGCAACCCAGCCCTAGAGTTATTGAAATACTTATTGACTTCAATGTCAATGTTTCAAATAATTTCAGCAAATGAAGAATGAAATCGAAAATGAAGAAACGGAGCCAAGAGGTTCGCCTTTCTACACTCCGCGATGGGAGTCTTCACCTCGGGTATGTATGATAGTTTTCATCAGCCGATCAAAACTCGGATTCTGCTTCAGCTGCACATCTCTATACTATACATAAAAGTACCTAGTTGGAATGGTTGCAAATCCTAGTACTAATATTATAAATGCAAAAATTTGTATGAATGTCTGGATGTCAACATGTTTGTTACTCTTTCAGGCAAAAACTACTTAATGGATTTTGATGAAACATTACAGTATTATTGTTTATAACCCAGAATAATATATAGGCTATAATTTATGACGATGATATATTGTGAATAAATAAATACGATAATAAATTTCAATAAATAGATAAGAGGTGAGAAATATCTATAAAAGCGCCATCTAGCGACATGCTTTTGACGTTTGTAAATATTCATGAGGGCAAAGCCGTGAAACGCCATCTATCAACAAAAAAACACCTCCAAGGGGGTAAAACGAGGTCAACGCGTACGAAGTCGCGGGCAGCCGCTAGTGTTGTAATAATTTAGTGAGTGTAAAAAAAATGTACCTATTTACCTATCTATGAAATCCCTCACTTCAAGTCCATCAAAATCAATTATACCCTAGAACTAATTTTATTCATGCTATTCCCATCTCAGCTAGAAGTGCCTCAGTTAGAAGTGCCCCAGCTAGAAGTGCCCAGTGAGACGGCCGGCCAGCCTTCGGAAGCGACTGACAAGCCTTCAGACAAGGACCAGTCCACGGAGAAGGCGGACCAGCACCGTCTGTCCAAGCTGTCCAACGATTCGGGGTACATCGACGCCTATAAGAACCCTGTTGCGGCGGATCAGAAGGTATTTATTTGCTTTTCATAAACCTTAGCTATAGTCTGGCCTGTGAGCACGTAGAATTTTGTCCAATGACCCCAAGCTACCCATCCTTATCGCGCGCTCGTAATTATGTTGCTGTCGCGCTCGCACACTCACTGCGGGCGCCCGTCGCACAGTCACGACAGCAATATAATTACGCGCGAGCTATAAGGATGGGTAGCTTGGGGTCATTGGACAAAATTCTACGTGCTCGCTGACCAGACTATAGATAGATCTTAAGATTAGACTAGGATCCTCACGACAAAGTTTGTTTGAAGTCGAGGAAACGATTTTTTAGAGGAATAAACCTAGGCGAGCACGAGTGACTTTTGTCACCGTGACAGTATGTCCCTCTGTTTCTCTCTTTATACGTGCAAAAGAGACAGATATACTGTCACGGCAAAAGTCGCCCGTCCGCGCCTAGCCGAGGTCAAGTAGTTTTAAGAGATTTCGTGTCTAGTCAGTGAGTGAGTGAATGAACTAATGAATAAGTGATTTTCGGCTTTATATTTGTCTAAATATTATTTTCACATATAATCATTTTTTAACAATACAAAATTGTATTTTTTCAGACAATTACTCGCATGGACGATGAGCTGAAAAATAGAATAGCTTATCTACAACAACAAATGGATGAAATTCTGTCTGTAGTGAGTATTCATTCAACGTTTCATTCATTAACAATAGAGTATGCTCGCTGCATCAAAAGTCAACCCTATAGTCCAGTGTTTTTCAACCTTTTTCATGACACGACCCCCTTAGTATGAAAAAATTTTTGGCGACCCCCCGACCGTTCGCTTTTTTTTTTTCATGCGTTTTATAATGTTGCAAAGATGTTTGTAGGGACTGAATACTTCAACCCATACAACATTTGCATAATTAGATTTCGGATTAATCTGTCTTTATAAGATTTTTTTTTACTGAAGTAGTTTTTACGACCTCTCGCGACCCCCCAGGGGGTCGCGACCCACAGGTTGAAAAACACTGCTATAGTCGATCCAAAACGCTGTCTTCTCTATTGATGTTATAGGTCTACGCGCCACCCACATACTACCGTAATAGATGTCATATGATATCACCATTGTTCTAGCGTTAAGAGCGTTTACGCCGTTTGTCGCAAAAACAGTACTTTTTCAACCCGTTACAATCATTAACCAGTTACATTACAAATATGTTATAGGCATAAATAATTAGGCAATTTCGTCGTCTAAATAGTTAGTTGAGAAAATATTTCGATTAGTATAGTATTTAAGAATTATATCAAGATAAGTCCACACAGGTTTTCGAATTTCCACTTTAGCGTCAGTTTACAAGCTGAAATTTTTATAAAAATACTGTGAAAACGATATAAAAAACATTTATATTCTATAGCATAGGTCCTTAGGCAAATAGTTAGTTGAGAATATTCTTAGATTTAAGCATTTTACAATAAGAAATCACAAATTCAAAGAACGTGAAATACCCAAAAATCAAAGTGATTTTTACACCATTATTCTTCTTTAATTCAACATAAAAATAGCTTAATATAATAAAATAACATCTTCTTTAAAATATTTACTTTGAAACGATATATAATTCATTGTTATTGTTTTGCTATAAACATTTGAAAAACATTAAAAAGCGCCGCGCGCGAATCATTTCCAATGATGCCCCTTGAAACGCCGCGCTTCGCGTAAACGCTCTTAATCTCAGTCAGTGCCTGAGGTATGAGCGGCACGGGAGGGTATTTTTGTGACGTCAAACGTTAGCGAGACATCAATAATTGTGCTTGAGATTTGTATGCTCTGTCACGTCATAATATGTTAATTATATAATATGTTAATAATGTCTTGTCGGCCGTTTGGTGTAGTGGTTCGGAAACGGACTACTATGCCGAGAGGTCCCGGGTTCGATTCCCGGCCGGGCAGAAATTGAAATTATGAATTTTAATTTCTGTGACGGGTCTGGGTGTTACTATGTATAATATGTATGTATTTACAAAAAAAAAAGTATTTAAGTATGTTTATATCCGTTGTCTAGTACCCATAGTACAAGCTTTGCTTAGTTTGGGACTAGAAACGTTGTGTAAAATATCCAAGGATATTTATTATTTATTTTATTATTTACTAGCTGACCCGGCGAACTTCGTACCGCCTTAGCGTAGAGATTTTCTTTATATTTTTTTCCGTAAGAACCATCCTTGGACTTCCACAAACATTTAAAAAAAAGAATTATCGAAATCGGTTCAGCCGTTCACACGTGATGCCGTGACAACGCGAAACGGGTTTCATTTTTATATATATAGATTTAATGTTACCCCTCCCTTGTCGCCCGAGAAAATCTCCAGCGTCGAGCGATTGGAACGCTGCCACGAAATTCCGATCGACCAGCAGATCAAGCGCCGCAAGTGGAACTGGATTGGCCACACTCTCCGAAGGGACCCCGATCACATCCCCAAGCAGGCTCTGGATTGGAACCCCCAAAGAAAACGCAAACGTGGTCGCCCCAAGCAAACTTGGCGGCGCACTGTGGCAGACGAAGCGAAGGACATCGGCAAGACTTGGAGCGAGATCAAACGCGAAGCTCAAGACCGAACGCGATGGAGGACTGTTGTGGACGCCCTCTGCCCCATTTAGGGGACATAGGACCTTAAGTCAAGTCCCTTACCGCTCCCATACCTACCTAAGGCACTAACACGTTAAGCGCTAGATCGTAACATCTTTTATTAACTGGCTCTTGGTTCCCACATTGCAATGTTCTTATTTCCAGATGAAACAAGGAGATGCATCTGAAGTCCCCAAGGAAAGAGTTTCCAAATCATTCTACTTTGAAGCTTATGACTCGGGCCCTAGAATGGCTCACTCTCCCGCGATAGACGTCAACGATAAACGTGATGATGAAGAGTATGGAATTGTATTGGAGGTGAGAACTGATTTATTGTTTTTCAAATGGGAACAATTATAATGAAAAATGTACGTAATGTACAGGTCTAGTGCAAAACTGAGTCAGTGCCTGAGGTATGAAAGCGGCACGGGAGGGTGTTTTAAGGCTGATTTACACAACATGTTAAGTAGATAAGTAGGTAACTAAATTTTAACTTAATTTTAAGTGATTAATTGCGTGCTAACACAATTTAGTAGCAAGTGGCAAGTTAAAATGTAGTTGTCAACTAAAGTTACCTACTTTTTTTATCCACAACGAGGAAGCTCTTGGCCTGTATCTCACCTGTTGGTGAGGCCAGTGATGATCAGGCCGAAGGTGGAAGCGAGCTTCACCCGGAATCCTCAACCACGGAGTAACTGGCTATCTTACCTCTTGCATAACTATTTAATACGTGTAAATCAGCCTTTAGTGACGTCATACGTCAGCGAGACTTCAGACATCTTGGGACTTGTATGCTCTGTCACGTCATATTATTATGTCATCCATCCTGTATCGCTCCCATACCTCAAACGCTGACTCAGTTATGCGCTAGATTTGTGCCTAACATCATTAGAGCGCTTTCACATTAGGGCGTTAGTAGCGCGACAGCAGCGCGGCAGCGGCGTTTTTGTAATGTGAATGGAGGCATCAGCTGTCACATAGTATGAAATTTTCGGCAGCGCGTCGGTCGCGCTGCTAAATCGCCTAAATGTGAAAGCGCTCTTTGTGCTCTTACTGTATTTTTTAATCTATTGTTTTTACACATTTTATTTTCCTTTTTATATTATCTTTTAAACATACATTTTGTTACTATGATCATACTTGTTGTTAGCTTTTTAGGGGGCGTCCATTAATTACGTGAGACAATGTTGGCAATTTTTTTACCTCCCCGCCCCCCTTGGTGAGATTTCATGAGATTTTGCCAGACCCCCTCCCCCACCTCCTAATCTCACGTGAGATTTTCCAAAATGCCTATTTGCAATGTAAATGAGATAATTCATGCTTCGAAAATATTAGATTTTATAAAAAAACCCGACCTGCGTTAAAAAAATTAACTGAAATGATAAAACAAAACAATTCAGGCCCAGTTTTTTTACTTTTTGTACAATTTTTAACTATTAGTTTACATTTTGTTAATATTTAAGCATTGGTAGTAAACTGCGGATCTAAAAACTGGGCCTGTGTTCACAATGCAGACGGAGGATTTACTCTGTTTGTTGTGGAAAAAAATTACGTGATATTTCTCGACACCCCCCCTCTCCCCCACGTGAGATCAAGTGAGGTTTTTCTGGATCCCCCTAAAAGTCTCACGTAATTAATGGACGCCCCCTTATCATTATCAATTTAAATTCTTCATACAGGAAGCTTCATACTCCAAATCAAAGCCGACTGACGTGGATACGACTCCCGATCGCGACAGGGCCGTAGAGTCGCCTGCACGCGAGGTTAAAGAAGAAACGCAGAAGACTCCATTGCTCAAAAATAAACGACTCGCTGGGAGAAAAAATACAATACTAGACAAGAGGCTCGCGCTTGATGCAAAAGGGTAAATAAATATAATTATAGATCGTTACATCCACGAAGACGCGCCCCACCATTCTTCCGCTAATGTTTGATTGTTATCGGTACACGCTAAATCATCCAAGAGTGCACACACACACTACACTAATAACGCTCGGATCGCTCGGATCAAACTCCCCGCACCCCGCGCTTCCCTCGACCAAAAATTGGTGGGGCCTTCGTGGATGAAACGATCTACAGGAAAAAAAATTCTACCAATCGTGCGCTGCTTCTTCTCAGCACTGGCCCATTTATTGTCCCGAAGCATTGGTTGGGTTAAAGTAATACCAGGCCTGTTCATCTCCGCGAGTTTACATCGAAAACAAAACACGCACGATGGCCCACCTACAGGATACTATTCGACAAGGCCTCACATACGAGCGAACATTGACTCACGCACGCGTACAGTTTTGTGTATGATGGAAGAAAATAAAGAAAATGGTGTACTAAATACTGTGCAGTATTTAACTGCCTAAATAATAATAAAAACACAGAATGTACTTTTTTAAGTTTCCTCAAGACACTGAGAGGTAAATAAGTAGTTAATATTATTCATGCATGCTAAATCATGTATTTCCTCCGCCATTTTCCGCAGTTTGGCACCTCACGTCACATCATTTTACCGAAATCAGCCCTATAGCTTCGGCGCAGTGCCGATCACTGACGTTTGTCAATAAAATGGTGCTTGACTCTTGATACAGGCTAAATTACACCATATTGTTAATGACATTGAGCATACATTTTTTACAAATTTTACAAATACCTTCGCGAAGTAAAACTTCTGTACGTAGTACTTATTATTATTCTGTGGTAATACTGAGATGTGTAAAACGCTTTATAAAACCTCTTTACAGAAAATAAATGACTTTTATGGCTTTAATTTAATGACCATAAACTTTTACAGTGTCAATGCCGTGATCGATAAAGAGGAAAAACATTCGTTTGTTAGCAAAAACGTTGAACAGATTCGCTCTGATCTTACGGCGGAGTCTGCTGAGCACACTAAAAAGGACTCGCACAACAGCCTTCAAATACCTGGACCATTGCCTGTGGGTAAAACTTTCATAATTGACAAAGCCGTTGATAAGTTCAAGAAGAGAAATGGCGTGAAATCCAAAAAAGAAAAGGAAACTAAAGAGGTAGTAAGAGCGAGAGAAATCAATAAGCTACAAGGCTTTGATGTTATAAAAGACGATAAGGTTGAAGTTCCTTTGCGCATACAAAATATTGTAGAAGATTCGACTATGACTAATTTGAATCTGAAAGATGCAACTATACAAGCAATTGATAGCGTAGAGGGAGGAAAAGTTCAAGCAACGAACGGCAAAGAATCTGTCCATTCAGGCAAGGCTCTAATGCCCATGAGTAGTTTGATGGAGAAATATATAGAAAAAGATCCGGAGAGAGTTGGGACATCGAGCACGCTTATTTTGCCAGAAGTCAAGAAACCGGAAGCAGAAGACAGCAAAGTAATTGGTAAGTTATAAAAACATTCAGGATACATAATAAAAATTAAAAGTGTGCTTGTTTGCCAATCTATCTCTAATCTACTATTAAGCCACTACTTGCCTAAAACCTGCTTTTGTAATAAGAGCAATTTTTGGCTATAAAATTGTATAAGCTGAAGTGCTGTCGTATGTTCAAATAACTAACTCACTCACCCCAAGAGCCAAAAAATGCACCCCACCCCTCCACTTCTCCTAAATCCGGGCCTCTTCAAAGCGAGAGTGAATATTAGGCACTTACAGGGCAGGTATGTGCTTTAGGGCCGTCTTTAACCTACTTACTAGAGGCCCTGGGCATTTAAGGATCTTTGCAGAGTAAATACAAATGATTAGGTCATCTTCATAGAAACGCACGGGCGCGGTTTGTATGTGAGCGCACCAACACGTATGCGGCGCGCACGCACACACTGACAAAATTTAGCGGGGAGCCAGTCGTGTGTGCGTGCGCGCCGCATACGTATATCGATACCTCTGGGCTCAAAGGTCGTAAAGGACAAAGTACGACTTTTCAGGAGAAGCAAAAAACGTTTTTTTATTTTTTTATTCGACGATAACTTTTTTGTTTTTTGAGCTATTAAATTATGACTTATGAAGAAAGTGCTTAGAATTCACTGCATTTTCCGAAGAGGTATTGAAAAACTGGACTAGAGCTGTATTTACTGAGATAGATTTCCTTTACGCCCTCAAAATTACAATAAAAAGACCTTTACGCCCCTCAAATATTCGTCCTAGGCAAGTTACTCAGGTCGTAAGTCTATTTTTATTTCACAAAACTACAAAACTAAGGTAATAAATGACAATTTAAATAGTTTTGTAGGTTATCATGGGTCGTAACGGGACACCCAGGTAAGGTATTATGAAAGGGTAAATTGATGATTTAGCTTAAATATTTAATATTATATGGTATTTCATAATGTAATATACCATTTATTTAATCATTATTATTGTTTCGAAAAACTACAAATAGCGGACTTAATTCCATAGGGCAGTCTGTCCACCAGTTGACCTTATGATAATGCAGATATAATAGAATTATTAAGGACAAACGAAAACCAAACTATATTAATTATATTATTTAATAAGAATTTAGAATAATTATCATTCTAAATTCTAAATAAATTAAACATTATTAATTCATAGTAGCATAAAATTATGTCATTGTACTTGGTATAAAAGTAGAAAAGTTAGGTAAGTAAGATTACAAGTAGGAAGATTTTCATTCCAGTAAAGTACATCCAATATCCATCCAGCCAATTATTTTTGGTATAAAAAAAACTGCATTCACGCTTTTTAGTAGATTAAGAGTAGGCGCACACCGTTGATTTTTAGTTGGCCGATAGTTGGGCCCGATTTTAATTCTTTCTTCATTGTATGAAGAATCGGCCACATTGAATCGGCGTAGTGTGCGCACTCCCATACATGCCCATACTGATCAACTGCCCGACTAAACTATCGGCCGACGAAAAATCAACGGTGTGTGCCTACTCTTAGTCTCAACATATATTTTCCCATGTTGTGTAAATATTTTTCCTACTAGTTATTCTTTATTAGCTGATCCAAATAACTTTAGAAACTATACTAATTTATTATAATTGTAACAGTCAAAACTCATAAGTGGTTTTGACCAAGGGCGTTAGTCAAAATTACTAGGAAATCATTAAAAATAATTGTAAAGTGTAGTATTCGTGTGATTTGTGCATACAAAATAATGACACCTAAGGTTTTTTGCTCATAATATTTTTAACAAATTTAGCTTTTTCATTTTTTCAATTTTAATGATGACTATCCTAACTTAATTAGGTAATACGTTATTATAGCATGTTTTTATTTTCTTAAATCATCTTTTAATAATTATCTTTTACCTGACAAATACCTAGTTTCTTCAAATATGACAAATAATAAAAATCAACATTACTTTACCCGATGTGGGTAGATGTCATCATTTTATATGTACAAATCACATAAATTACACTCTAAAATAGTTTTATTATTATATTTTTGATGATTTATTAGGTTATTTCGTTTGTTCCAAACGCACATACTTAAATACTATAAGAAACGTCTATAAAATTTACCTTCACAGTTATTTTAATATCCTCACTGTGTAGATTTTTAAAATATTTGTTTAGATAATCTAAGAGCGTAAAGGACAAATTATTTAGACTTGGGTATGAAAATGTGAGGTTGTATAGGACAATAGATATACTACATGTACATTATACGCCCAAAAATTTGGGTTTACTTGTTCTTTACTACCATGGTAACTGTACTAAAAAATCAAATGGTATTTACATCCCAATTTTCACGATGAATTCTGTTTAGCTTATCAAATATGATGGGTCGTAAAGGCACTTTTTTTGGGAATTTCGACAAACTAAATATACAGATCGATAGAGAATTAAATTCTGAGCAAAACTGTATAAATAACTCATTTTCGGTATTTTGTCCTTTACGACCTTTGAGCCCAGAGGTATCGATATTGGCGCGTTCACATACAAACCGCGCTCGGTGCGTTTCTATGAAGATGACCTACTCATTTGTATTTACTCTGATCTTAGGGATCAAGGGGGCACTTATCATCTAGAAAAAGGTCTTTAGGGCATTTGGGGGACCCTCGGTCGTTCGTGGGAAGTGGAAAGTGCCTAGTGGGAAAGAGGGATCTGTCTTACTTCACGACAGGTGTGATTGCAGTCAAATACCTGCTTTGTTCTGCATAAAAAAGTCCCTTTTCCTCTAACTTTCCTTGCACGTAGAGCTGTGTCTGCACCATACTCGAGCGTGCACGTGCCCGGGCGCACAACGACGCGACGTGGCCGTGTTCCGCACGTGCTCGGGCACGCTACGCTTCCGCACCGCGCCCGCCGCCGTGTTCAAGCGCTGCGCGTGCGCCGCTAAAGAAGAAAACGCTGGGACGTGTGAACAAGGTTTACTTTGATTGCTGGGTAGTTGATAACTTCTATAGAAACTAAAGCACTGAAACTCTTTGTTCTAGCTCTTCAAGCCGAGTTAGTTTTCAAATGTATTGTTTAATATTTTTAGTAGCTTTGAAATCACCTAAGTTATGAAACAGTCAATCAACTTCACCCATGGATCCTTACTATACAGTGTGAGTCACGTTAAAGTGCACATATGAAAATAGATGAAACTAGACCTATTTTTATCGACAAAAAAGAGGTCAAAAAATTATTGAGATTTTTTTTTATTTTTTTTATAGAATTTTTTTTCTTCCAAATACTTATTGTAAAAAAAACGTGATAACTTTTAAACTAAGCGGTATATCCTGATAAAATAAAAACAGTAATAATGCTAAATAACAGGCAATACTAAAAAAATACATAAAATACACAAAAAAGGCCAACAAACAATAAAAAATTATACTTTTTGAAAAAAATCTGCTTTTAAATTCGTGTTTTTTTGGTTATTTGATCAATTTCTCCAAAAAAATGCCCCTATAACCGGTAGTTTTTATTACTTTGTATTATTCTCTATCGTATTACCTTCGTAAAACCTAAAAACGCATGTCTCTATCCCTATCACAACGTTTGCAATGATCGTTTGAACTAAGCCTCTCCGGGCGCGCCATTCAAAGCTTCGTTAACAACGAAACTGAAAATGGCTCTAGATTTGTAATTTTGATAAAGACAAGTTAGATTTCAAATAAAAACAAAAGATTTCGAAGTAAAATAAGCATTTTAGTTAAAATTAAAATTGTCTCTACCTGTAGCGGAGAATAATGTTGTGGCAGGCCTTTGTTCAAACGATCATAGCAAATGTTGTGATAGGGATAGAGACATGCGATTTTTGGTTTTACGAAGGTAATACGATAGAGAATAATACAAAGTAATAAAAACCACCGGTTATAGGGGCATTTTTTGGAGAAATTTACCAAATAACAAAAAAAACACGAATTTAAAAGCAGATTTTTTTCAAAAAGTATAATTGTTTATTATTTTTTGCCATTTTTTGTGTATTTTATGTATTTTTTAGTATCGCCTATTATTTAGAATTATTACTGTTTTTATTTTATCAGGATATACCGCTTAGTTTAAAAGTTATTATTTTTCTTTACAATAAGTAATTGGAAGAAAAAAAAAATCTATAAAGAATTAAAAAAAAAACTCAAAATTTTTTGACCTCTTTTTTGTCGATAAAAATAGGTCTAGTTTCATCTATTTTCATATGTACACTTTAACGTGACTCACACTGTAGAAATGTATTGTTGTGGTCTTCTCCAGACGTTGACGTCGGCGACTCGGCGTTCAGATGCGATAGGAACCTTTGATGCTGACGTCGGATGCCTCGTATAGCGTTTAATAGGAGACCGTAGTCGTAGTGATTTCTCCATAGCCGTACAAAACCCATATTAGAAAATCGCCTTATGTATGTCAATGATTAGCGTATCCACGGTCCTATTGTTGGATGTAGTTATTAATAGAGTTTAAGATTAGTACAAGTTGAAATAATTACAAAGGTAGATCATATTACCTTACTCCACCTTACTTTGATATTCGTATCAGCCAAATGACGTCCACTGCTGGACAAAGGCCTCCCCCAAGGTTTTCCACAATGAACGGTTCTGCGCTGCCCGCATCCAGGCTCTTCCCGCGACCTTTACCAGATCGTCGGTCCACCTAGTAGGAGGCCTGCCCACGCTACGTCTTCCAGCCCGTGGTCGCCACTCGAGAACTTTCCTGCCCCAACGGCCATCGTCTCTACGAGCTATGTGCCCCGCCCACTGCCACTTGATTTTAGCAATTCTGCGAGCTATGTCGGTTACTTTGGTTCTCCTGCGGATCTCCTCATTTCTGATTCGATCACGCAGGGAAACTCCGAGTACTTTGATATATTGGTCCATTGTTCTGGTTAGGACTAATGAATATTCCTTCATTGTCAACTTCAGGGACTCAAGTGGAGCCCGAGGCGACGCATAGCAGAGGCCACACCTACCCCGTGCCGCCGCGCTCGCCCGACAACACCGACTGCGAGATATCCTCGCTCACTGACCTACCCTCGGAGAGGGACGGTGAGTACTAGCGACCTCGGGTACTCAAGTGGAGCCCGAGGCGGCGCATAGCAGAGGCCACACCTACCCCGTGCCGCCGCGCTCGCCCGACAACACCGACTGCGAGATATCCTCGCTCACTGACCTACCCTCGGAGAGGGACGGTGAGTACTAGCGACCTCGGGTACTCAAGTGGAGCCCGAGGCGGCGCATAGCAGAGGCCACACCTACCCCGTGCCGCCGCGCTCGCCCGACAACACCGACTGCGAGATATCCTCGCTCACTGACCTACCCTCGGAGAGGGACGGTGAGTACTAGCGACCTCGGGTACTCAAGTGGAGCCCGAGGCGGCGCATAGCAGAGGCCACACCTACCCCGTGCCGCCGCGCTCGCCCGACAACACCGACTGCGAGATATCCTCGCTCACTGACCTACCCTCCGAAAAGGACGGTAAATATTCGCAGTACATATGCCTTCACATACAGCACACCTTCGCTGCGAAACCATGAACTCGAATCATTATAATTTACACATTCAAACAGGCCATGTCAAAAACAACAATCAGATCAGACAATTTCAAAGTCAAAGTTACACTGTTTGGCATTGAAATTGGCACTTCATTTACAGACTTTTGCGAGGGATACTATTTTACAACTCACTAAGCTATCAGATGCATGTGTTCGTGATTTTCACATCCGTGGTGGTTTGCAAGCTTCAGAATTCGTCGCCATGTCCACCCTAACTTTAGTCTGTAACGCTTTAGTACAGACGCTAGCACACTAAATACTGTTACACCTTATATCGTTGTAATGTGCTGTTGGACTTACTTATATTTGACTTCCAATACCAGATGGTTTTCACCCGTATACAGTGTGAGTCACGTTAAAGTGTTTTGGAGAAATTCATCAAATAACCAAAAAACACGAATTTAAAAGCAGTTTTTTTTTTCAAAAAGTATATTTTTTTATTATTTGTTGGCATTTTCAGGGAATATTATGTATTTTTTTAGTATTGTCTGTTATTTAGTATTATTACTGTTTTTATTTTATCAGGATATACCGCTTAGTTTAAAAGTTATTACGTTTTCTTTACAATAAGTAATTGGAAGAAAAAAAATTCTATAAAAAATAAATAAAAAATCTAAAAAAAAATGACCTCTTTTTTGCCGATAAAAATACGTCTAGTTTCACCTAATTTCATATGTACACTTTAACGTGACTCACACTGTATATCTTTGTCAATTCCAGGCAAGTCCCCCCGCTCGGCGCGATCACCAGGCGAGCAGAAGACGACGTCCACCTACACTGAATCATACTCGCCGCACTCCACCACGGCCTACAGCTCGCTTAGCGAGGGGGAGCTACCTGGTGCGGGGGGAGGTAAGTAAAATGACAGCTGTCATTCATTCAGATTCAGATTTTTTAAATCGCTAGAATGAAAGACTTTTTGTTGATAACTTAGGCGCAGGGTAACTATATTACATTTAGACTGGGTTGCACCAACTTTCTTTAACTTTGACAAACGTCAAAAATCTATCAAACTCCATACAAAAAAACACCGTTTATAGTTACAGTCAAAGTTAGGTGGTGCATCTCAACCTTAGTTATCAGTGGTCACATCAAGTCACCCAGGATTTTTAATCAAAAATCAATCGGGAGTGTTCGGTTCGGTTAAATAAAATAAATAAATAATGTTTTTCTACTTTCAATTTACAGGTCCAAACTTGTCAGATGGAGAAGCAAAAGTCGACCCCAAAGACAAGAAACAGTAAGTTTTTTTTTATGCTAGACCAGGCAGGTATTTGACCGCAATCGTATTTTTTTAGGCTATTACAATAATAAAAAAAAATGTTTCAGTCACGCCACACTACAGTGAGAGCTTTTGAAAATTGCTCCTTAAGTTCTGACCCTCACAATCCATTTTCCATCGCAGGACGTTCACGGCGCCACCTGCCGCGCGTATGGAGGAGGCACTAGCGGCCATTACGGAGGAACTAGCACTATGCCGCGACCTGCTACACGCACGCAGCGCTGTCGAGGTGACCCGCCTTGCCTTGCACTGAAGTGTACGAGGGATATAGATGACCCACGCTGAACTGTCCCACCAAACTCAATGACAGGGGGGCGCTACCATCGTTCAACTTTATGGTTTCCAACATAGCAAAAATCGGAACCAGCGATCCGGTATTGACGGTAGCGCCCCACTGTCAATGTCATGGATAGGACAGTTCAGTATTTTGGAACTATACGAATATACAGGGTGACTTTTGTATCAGTATCCAAATTTTAATATAATAATCTATGAAGCGAAAGACAAAACACGTATTTTTTATTTTTGTATCGTCCAGTACAAAAATGTCAAAATAAAGCACCCAGAAACAGTCTGAAAAAACACTTACACCGTGGTTACGGCTCACTCGCTTACGCACGCACACACGTACGCGCCTGCCCGCGCCGCATTTCATTCATTGCGATACGATTCATAAGTTGTCGATTTTCCCTTCATACTTTCACGGGCTTAGGACCGTCAAAATACAAAAGATTTCAAAGTGGTAATTAGTTTTAATTAAACAGACTTACTAATTTATGGTAGAAAAATTAAATACCTACGACAATAATTACGCTATCAAAAAGAAAATAAAATCACCGAGAGCGGTAACACTACTTTTCTTGTGTACCTATTCGGGGGTATTTATCGTTATTTTCATGTGCAATAATTGAGATTGCTTACCAAACCTACCTAACCTAACAACAAACTAACAAATTATGAGTAGGTATTTTAATAATTGCCCAAAGTGCATACCATTTTTCTCCAGACAGACTTGCACGCTTTTGTACATTGTCTTTGAGTTTATTTAAAACTACAGTGTCATTTCGCACTTCGCGTCTCGTGTAGGTACTTACTTACTTGCTCGCGGATCTCGCTTCAGTTTGCCGCTAAAATCGTTCACCGGTTTGGCACTGTTGGGTTTAGTCCTTGGTTACGAAGTCGAGGTATTCCTCTGGGCCCGGTTCAAACTCTCTCCACTTAAAATGTAGCACCGAATCATTTCATAACACTCGCGCTGCGAATACATCGTTACGTTGACCGCGCGACGGAACGATCGGCGCGCGCAGCGATACGCGCGTCTCGTAATGGGTTGCGCGGGCGACTGATTGATTGATGATGCGCCGCGCGGCCAGGCCGGCCGGTCGAGCGTTGCCACACGTTGCCAGCTCTCCGCTCGACCCGCTCTCCCGCAAAATGTTTACGCGCTAAGCGCGGTAACCACACTACGTTATTAATTGGTTAGGAAAAAAATAGTTGATGTTAAAATTTGACCTACCTATTTTTTATTAAAAATGTCATCTATAAACGATACCTAATGTCAGGAAAAAAATTTGGATACTGATACAAAAGTCACCCTGTATAGTGCCATGACACCACTGTATCTTTTCGAAATTCGAAATTCGGCTCTTCCATGCCCTGTGGGCGTAGTGTGAGTTTACGTTAAACGAATTCGATATTGAAAGCGTAAAAAGTCATTTACGCCCGTATTCACAAACATTACTATGTGGTCTCACAGTGCGCGTGGACGCACAGGGTGACACATGATCATGAACCAATCGCAGAGCTTTATTCAACGCTGTGCGTTCGATTTGCTGCTTCACTTGAGCAAGCATCGTTTGTGAATACGGGCGTTAGGTAATGTATGACGGATTGTACAGCGCCCCTAGCGGAAACTTTCAAGATCCTCATATATTTTTTTAAAGCAGTCGATATCGAATGCATTTGACACAAACTACGCCCCCTGGAGTCTAAAAGAGGTAACCATTATGACACCAATGGATGCCTTTTATCTAAATTCAGATTCAAAATAATTTTATTTGTTGTTGCAGCGACAGAATTTGTTATACTACTGAATAGCGTTTCTTTTCTCGTGTTAATGGTGTCATGTAGTCACTTTTTCTGATTTGGACTATTTCCAAACAATATTATTTACTTACTTGGATATAATATTAAGTTGTTGTTACGTATATGGGCCTGCTATTAATTTTAATGATAATTCCAATAATCTAGTCAAACTGCAGCAGCATTTATTAGACATAGTTTTAGTCCGTAGTTTAGTTTGTAGTGTAGATTATACAGGTGGTGGTATTACAGAAGTGAATTTATGAAGTACCTCGTCTAGTTTAGTGTGATGAAAATGTATTTTTGAATTTGCCTTCGTATTTGATAGTAGATACAAACGCATTCTATTTATATTTCAGTAATATTATGTAATTGTTGGTTTAAATTTAATTTTCTTCTATAGTCGCCTTGTGAAGTTAATACACATTTGTTTTGCGTGGGAGTTATTCTTTATTTACCTGTTAAGTTTCATTGTATTTGAAAATAATCTAGTCACTATGACTAAAGTCTATGTAGTTAGTTACTATTTTATATTTTTGTTAAATGTTAAAACTTAAAAATATTAAGACTGCTTGTCCTCCTTTAAATATAAGAAAAAAATGTATACGTGAGTAGTTTATGTTTTAATAATAGAACTACATAAAAATACATATTTGACCTAGATCTGTCTTATATTATTCAAATATCTAACGATAGTATGTAAACTATTTTTCTCACCAAAGTGAATTTTCAATATATTCCGTCCTTTTAAATATTAAATAAACGCGAAATATCTTTTTGAATTTGCGTTTTATTTTTCTGAACCTTAGCTTGAGTAGTAATTGGTGTTCCGTGAGTGTAAGTAGTAAAAGGTATTCGATTTGACAGTAGGTATATCATTGCTATATGTTTTGCATGGGATGTCCTTACAAATGGTATGTATTCATATTTATTTTAATAGCTTTCTAGTTATAAAGTGGTATAAGTGGTCAGCTATAACAAGGTAGCTGGTTGATTGTGTCAAATCTTTCAGTAGATAGATGTTTGGGTTGTTAACCCTTAATTTGGCAGACTCATTATTTATCAAAAAATAAAAATACATCGTCGGATTTATGTTCTTAGGGTTATTTATAGGTCAGAAAAAAATATATAAAAAATTGAAACTTCACCAAATAGAAAAAAAAACAATGTTCATCCCAATGAACACTGCCAAATACATGGAGAATTTTAACTGTTCATTGGGGTGAACATTGCCAATTTAGGGTAGCGGCATTAAATTAAAACAATTATTCATATAAAAAGTAAAATTTATGTTATCAAATGCTTTTTGGTGCACAAAATAGTAAGAAATTAACTATTACCATACAATTATGTGTGATCGTTGAGGTAAAACAATGTTTAATGTTTATAAAGAAAAAATCATAATTTTTTTTTTCATATAACTTAAAAGTGGACAAGTCGCACTAAATAATAAAAAAACAGCTCTCACATTTATAAAATATATTCTTCAGGGCTTAAATAAAAAATTAAAAATGATTTTAATCAAAAATATTCTTTGGAACTACAAACTTTGAATCTACAAACAACCGCTAAATTAAAATATGTAATTATTTAGTATGAAAATTTAGAAAACAATTATGTCCACTTTTACCAGTAACAAAACATTATTCTGATATTACATTTCATGCAATATACAGTATTAAGCTGCCAACATCCCAAACAAAATAAAAAATTACTCTAAATAAAGAAATTAGTCCACTGAAATAAAATTAAGCAAAAATAAACGTTTCATAGCTTATTTGACAACGTTCACTGGGATGAACAATCAAAGATTATTAGTAATTTGGCAATGTTCACTGGGATGAACACTCGACTTTGACCTGGTATAACATGGCTTATTTATTAAATGAGCATTGTAAATCAATCAAGTTATTAAGCATGAACACTATGCAATACGTTAAAACCACTGTCATTACTCAATTATAATAAAAAACATGTAAAGCTTGAATAAACACCTTGACACTAAAGCCTAGTCTTCGCTATGGCCGGCATTTTGGCTAAAATTAACACTTTCAGACTGTGACTAGCACATAAAAATATTTTTCTACCAAAACTTAAGTATATTTTCTAGTGAAAAAAAAAAACTTACCAGAAATTAAGACGTATGCACTCGGCATATTATTTTTTTCAATTGAATGTTCATCCCAGTGAACAAAATCAAATGAAGGGTTAATAGCTATATCCTGTTAAAATATTAAATCTTAGAAACAGCTCCAAACCCTAAGGCCCGCCATACACGGACAGCTTGAAGCAGCTAGTATCCGACAGCTTCAAGCTGCGACTGCATAGCAAACTACAGTACACTACGTACACATACACGGAACCGCTCGAGCAGTTACAACTGTTTCCGTAGTTTGCTATGCAGTCGCAGCTGTCCGTGTATAGCAGGCCTAACAAAAAAGTGTTGATTTTGATGCTTTGATAGTAGACCTGTCCCTATTCTGCGTTCATATCGCTCGAGTCTTCTGACCCGTTGTCCTAAGTAAGCGACGGGACGCGACAAAACGACGCGATGCGAGGCAATGCGACCAATACTTTACGTGACATAATGACACATAACACGCAACTACGTAGGCCACTATTAGGTATATTAAACGACTTCTGGATATTTTTGCATCGGATCGCGTCTCGTTGTTGCGTTTATTGTCATTCACCTAAGACAACGGGTGAGAGGCTACTAGCGTATTTCTATGTGCTGCAATCGCTCATGCCGAAATCTTACGACAATGAGGGTTTTCGCGATTGAAAAATCCGTCAGATGGCAATACGTAGACACGAGGTCCAAATGCTGCGTGTTTGGTGGATTTTGACATATCTGTCAATGTCATGTCAAAAATAACCAATCATGCAGCATTTGGACCTCGCGTCTATGTATTGCAATCTGGCGGATTTTTCAATCGCGAAAACCCTCATTGATAGAACCAACACTTAATAGAGTTCGTTGTAAGTAACCTCAGCGATAGAATCTTACAAGTCATTTATTGTCCCGAAGCAGTGGTAGGGTTAATATTGGGACGTGTTAAAGTGCTTTTTAAAAGCCTATTTGCAAAAATAAATGAGTTTTATGAGTTTTTTATTTCTCTTCCAGACGAAGCAGCCTACAAAGGACGCGTCCCTGATGGTAGATCTGTGCCCCGGGCCCATCGCTCTGAAGCGGGCTGCAGGCTCGCCGCGCATTGGAGATGCTTTTACTCCGAAATGCATCTTCACGCTGCACATCGGGACGGTGGTGCTGTCTGACGAGGTTGTTATGCTACTAAAGCCTGGTCCGTGAGCACGTAGAATTTTGTCCAATGACCCCTAGCTACCCATCCTTATCGCTCGCGCGTAATTATATTGCTGTCGCGACTGTGCGACGGGCGCCCGCAGTGAGTGTGCGAGCGCGACAGCAACATAATTACGCGCGAGCGATAAGGATGGGTAGCTTGGGGTCATTGGACAAAATTCTACGTGCTCACGGACCAGACTATAGTCAATCTTTAAGCACCTTGTATTATATCTTAGATAAAAAAGAAGCCCTTATTTTAATCCCGATACGTTGGGACAAGCTTGATAATGGGTGCTACTGAAAACAAGTAAAGAAGCTCCTTTCATACTACAGTGAGTATGAGAGGAGTTGGTGTTTATGAAAGGCGTAAGAGACTGTAAGCCTGTATTACAGTTCACCAGGACCCCACCCCACAGCACGTATGTATGTACCTATTTGTTTTGATCGTATTCTAATGGTTTACGATAAATCATAATCTAGTCCAAGAGACTAAAGGGGGCGCGGCTAGTCATGTACAAAGACAAATCATATCTAGTCGAGAGGTGCAAGAAAGGATTTTTTCCTGGCGGCTTGGTGACTGGAATTGAACCGCCACCGGTGCAGACTGAGAAGATGGTGAGTTGTCTGCACGTGAAAAAGAGGTTGTCCGGCTTGCAGAAATTTATATAAGTTACCGTTCCTTGTGTGAAATTAAAAAAATATAAATAAAACAGCTCCCTCTCAATTGACACAATTTATTTTTATCTCGTATGCTCCTATATAGTTAACAATTACGATATTATAATAACTACTGTAATAGTGCCAATCTCAAGGGATTCAGGGTCGTTAATTAGGTTCGGTTTGGTGAATATTATTGCCACTACAAATTTCTTAAAACTCAGCCTAAATATTAAAAGACTCTACTAGTTAAGATAACTGCGCGATGTCAGGTCGGAAAGACTCCTACTTGAAGGATGGAAAAGTGGGTACCTTGGAAGCCATGCGGTTATAAGCCGTTACCCTGAACGTTCCTCTCTTCTTCCGGGGTCCAACGGGTCTCGCACACTTTTAGGTTACAAGCAGCGTCCTCCACGGCCTCAAGCGCGCAGTGCCAGATGAAGCTCTTGCATCTCTTTGACAGGTAAGCGTTCAAACTCTTGCAGAGACAGAGGTTTGATGACAAGGAGGAAATGCGAAGAGATCAGCAGTTCAGAAAGGAGTAATAATTATAGAAATCAATATGAAATATTGAAATATCTAAAATATGAAATGTAAAATCGTAAAATATGAAATCCCGCATCTGAAACGAAAAATACTAGTGTCAGAATCACAAGTGGAACGTGGCATTAGGTTATGAAAAAAAACCGCAATGGGAAAGAAATACTTACGAAGACTGTTCGCTAATTTAAGCTTCACTCGCAGTCTTCAGCAACCCAATACCCTCATCCGAATAGGATTTAGGGAATCTCTGAAAGAAACGATCACATGAAATAACCACGTACTGGAATACGAAAAATATCAATCACGAAAAATAAATAAATTCTCCGACGGGAACTTACCTCATGTGTGTTATTTTTATTTATTCATCAAGAAATTATCGTGGATGCATTTTGCACCACCCGATTTGAAATAAAAGGAATTACATTCCCGAAAATAATCAAATTGCGGTTGCGCACGATCGACAAATTCCTAAGTGATTTGACAGCTCCACTGACAGCCGCTCTGTCATAGACATCGCGATACGTTTCGTTTCGCCGTTTGAAAAAGTAAATACTGTACTAATAAAACCATGATGAAAACAATTTCCAGAACACTGAAAATATTCTATTTGAAAAATAGAATAATCAATATAAAAACACTAGGAAATGTTTCATCAAAGTATATTTCAATTAACTGAGCAAAAAGCGCCATCTATTGCAAATTAATTCTAAATCACGCCAATAGATGTCGCTAGTGGTATCCAAAATCAGAATATTGAGAAGAAATATTAATTTGTGAAAAAACAGCAAACGGCAACGTTACAGAGGATATGAATTTTGTCGTGTTCTATCAGGAAGAAGTTTCTAGATTGTGCTAGTGAGTGGCTATCGTTTCCAGGCTGTGATAAACTCGCGCGACTTGTCCCTAGTGCTGACATGGAAGTTCTATGAGCAGAGCGCGGCGATAATGCGCATGCGCAATTTTGGTCGTATTATAACGGATACGATAAACTATGTACATACTTAACTTTAACATTTATAGGTCGCTTAACTAAGTCAGTCAGACACAGGTATGGAAGCGGCACGGGAGAGGTGACATCGACCTATTATGACATGGCAAAGTATACAAATCTGAAGCACATCTAAAATCTCGCCGACGTTTGACAGCGCAAAAACACCCTCCCGTGCCGCTGACATAATTACCTCAGGCATTGACTCAGTTAGCGCTAGATCTATAGCCCAGAGGGTGTGGAATCTTGTCGTGTACTAGTAGAAAGAAGTTTATGTACTATTTCTAGGCGGTGATAAACTCGCGCGACCTGTCGCTGGTGCTGACGTGGAAGTTCTACGAGCAGAGCGCCGCCATGACTCGCATGCGCGCCGGCCGCGTGGTGCTGTTCGACTTCTCCACCGAGTACGACGTCAAGATCACAGACCACTTCCTGGACTATCTCAAACACGTATGTTTCTCTCATACCTACCTATACACATCATACACCACGTGGAAGTTCTACGAGCAGAGCGCCGCCATGACGCGTATGTGCGACGGGCGCCTTACAGCAACATAATTACGCGCGAGCGATAAGGATGGGTAGCTTGGGGTCATTGGACAAAATTCTACGTGCTCACGGACCGGGCTTTATCTCTCATACCTACTTAAACATATCATACACCACGTGGAAGTTCTACGAGCAGAGCGCCGCAGAATACGCGCGCCGGCCGCGAGGTGCTGTTCGACTTCTCCACCGAGTATGACGTCAAGATCACAGACCACTTCCTGGACTATCTCAAACACGTATGTTTCTCTCATATCTGCCTATACACATCATACACCACGTGGAAGTTCTACGAGCAGAGCGCCGACATGAAGCGCATGTGCGACGGGCGCCTTACAGCAACATAATGAGGGCTATCGTTTTAGCGCTCACCAGTTAGCGCCACTGTAGAGTAAGGTCCTGTCACTTGCTAGTAGCGAAGACAGTGGCACCAACTGGTGAGCGCTAAAGTGGTAGGAGGACTATCGCATTTGCACTCATCAAGATGGCGCCACTGTAGAGTAAGGTCCTGTCACTTGCTAGTAGCGAAGACAGTGGCACCAACTGGTGAGCGCTAAAATGGTAGGAGGACTATCGCATTTGCACTCATCAAGATGGCGCCACTGTAGAGTAAGGTCCTGTCAATCGCCAGAGGTGCCAACTGTTAAGTATAAAAACGATAGCCCTCATTACGCGCAAGCGATAAGGATGGGTAGCTTGGGGTCATTGGACAAAATTCTACGTGCTCACGGACCGGGCTTTATCTCTCATACCTACTTAAACATATCATACACCACGTGGAAGTTCTACGAGCAGAGCGCCGCAGAATACGCGCGCCGGCCGCGAGGTGCTGTTCGACTTCTCCACCGAGTATGACGTCAAGATCACAGACCACTTCCTGGACTATCTCAAACACGTATGTTTCTCTCATATCTGCCTATACACATCATACACCACGTGGAAGTTCTACGAGCAGAGCGCCGACATGAAGCGCATGTGCGACGGGCGCCTTACAGCAACATAATGAGGGCTATCGTTTTAGCGCTCACCAGTTAGCGCCACTGTAGAGTAAGGTCCTGTCACTTGCTAGTAGCGAAGACAGTGGCACCAACTGGTGAGCGCTAAAGTGGTAGGAGGACTATCGCATTTGCACTCATCAAGATGGCGCCACTGTAGAGTAAGATCCTGTCAATCGCCAGGGGTGCCAACTGTTAAGTATAAAAACGATAGCCCTCATTACGCGCAAGCGATAAGGATGGGTAGCTTGGGGTCATTGGACAAAATTCTACGTGCTCACGGACCGGGCTTTATCTCTCAAGCCTACCTATACACATCATACACCACGTGAAAGTTCTACGAGCAGAGCGCCGCCATGACGCGCATGCGCGACGGGCGCCTTACAGCAACAAAATTACGTGCAAGCGATAAGGATGGGTAGCTTGGGGTCATTGGACAAAATTCTACGTGCTCACGGACCGGGCTTTATCTCTCATACCTACTTAAACATATCATACACCACGTGGAAGTTCTACGAGCAGAGCGCCGCCATGACTCGCATGCGCGCCGGCCGCGTGGTGCTGTTCGACTTCTCCACCGAGTATGACGTCAAGATCACAGACCACTTCCTGGACTATCTCAAACACGTATGTGTCTATCACTCATCATATTTTTTTAGACTATCTCAAACACGTATGTTAACCAGTTCTCATCTACAACTAGTGCTAACGCCTAGTAATTTATAAATCTTCTATACTTATAATAAATCTGTAGAGAGGTCAATTCTGTACATGAAATATATTTTCAAAATAACTATCAGGGGGTGATTAGTGATCGATACTGATGCCAAAAATGCAATCAGTAAAATTTTTGTCTGTCTGTCTGTCTGTCTGTCTGTCTGTTCGTCTGTATGTTCCTTATAGAAACAAAAACTACTCGACGGATTTTAACGAAACTTGGTAAAATTATTCTTCATACTCCTGGGCAGGTTATAGTATACTTAGGAATTCCCACGGGAACGGGAATTAGCGGGAAAAAACATTTGTTTAAAAAATCTAAACCGCGTAAGATAGATGAAGGGGGTAAAACGGGATCCACGCGGGCGGCCGCTAGTAAATAAATAATAAGCTTATGAAATCCATTTTGAATTCCTATAGTTAAGAAGTAGGCAAACAACCATACATTTAATTTTAATTAGACTATGATTGTGTTGTAGACCTGGATTTTTATTATTCTGTTAAATGCCCTCAATAGTGTGTATTTAAAGCACATTGGTTTCGCCAATGTCGAGTGTTTAGAGTCGAAAAAAAGCTTTCGTTCAAGGTTTAAAAGGGACGATGGACGACGTATTCATATTTTAATTTTTTTAGATCTCAAACATTGAAGTTTTGTTTCTCTTCAGGAAAACATGCAGATAATAATCAGCGAGCTCGACAAGCAGAATGAACCGTTCGCGAGCTGCGCGCTGCCGCTGCGCGATGCGTTATTGCACACCAACAGGCGCGCTGACATGTCTTTAGCTTTGGTAAGATATTGCTGTAATAACTGTACTTCGACTTCCTGACTATATCATTCAGGTGATCTTTGTATTTACTTTCTTTTTTTAAAGTATATTAAAAAGCATTAGAAAGCAGCGCTGGATGCAGGCCTCTACCAACTGGGCAGCATGGAAAGCATTGGGGGAGGCCTATGTTCACCTGTGGACGTCCTATGGCTGAGATGATGATGATGATTAAAAATGACCGACCGACATCAATGGAGCAGCAAGGTTCCGAGGTGGACGCCGGAAAATGCAGCGTGGGATGTCCACCTGGTGGACCTCATTAAGAAAGGCGCAAGATGCAGGCCTCTATCTACCGGGTGATGTGGAAATCATTGGTGATGAATAGTGATGATTATGATTGCACGAATTACTAATAGCCCCGTTAACTCTTCTAGCTGAGCTATTACAGGCTTGTAAGGACTGGGTTTACCACAATAGTTCAACGGACACTCCCCCCTAGACATGCACTTTTTGATCGAATTGAAAATCGAATCCGTCATAACTCCATACAAAAAAAGGCCTTTCGACTGGTTTGTGATTATAATGTGCACTTTTTCCAGATCCACAGGTTCAAATAGTGTTTCTCGGGTTTCGAGTCGGCTATTCCGACCCTGACACCGTTTTGGCTTTTTGGGCTTTTATAACAACACCTATTGGGTTGCAGGTGGCCGGACCTCACTTGCGTCGTGCACAGGACCCATTAGACTCCGGCGACGAGGTGGGCGTGTTAGACCTGTGGTGCATGTTACGCGTCGATCCCGCGCTGCTGCCCGCCATCAACCGCGCCATCGCTAATGTAAGCATGGTGACGTTACAAGTATTGGCACAGAATAATAATAAGTACCTACTACGTACAGAAGTTTTACTTCGCGAAGGTATTTAAAAAAATGTATGCTCAATGTCATTAACAATATGGTGTAATTTAGCCTGTCTCAAGAGTCAAGCACCATTTTGTTGACAAACGTCAGTGATCGGCACTGCGCCGAAGCTATAGGGCTGACTTCGGTAAAATGATGTGACGTGAGGTGCCAAACTGCGGAAAATGGCGGAGGAAATACATGATTTAGCATGAATTATCATGAACAATATTAACTACTTATTTACCTCTCAGTGTCTTGAGGCAACTTAAAAAGTACATTCTGTGTTTTTATTATTATTTAGGCAGTTAAATACTGCACAGTATTTAGTACACCATTTTCTTTATTTTCTTCCATCATACACAAGAATACGCGTGCGTGAGTCAATGTTCGCTTGTATGTGAGGCCTTGTCGAATAGTATCCTGTAGGTGGGCCATCGTGCGTGTTTTGTTTTCGATGTAAACTCGCGGAGATGAATAGGCCTGGTATTGGTGTAAGAATCACTTCGTTAGCATGAAAACTTTCCGAGATATCGCTTTTTCAAATACATTTTTAGATTTTTTCTTTATAACGCTCTATAGTAACGACTATTCTATGGACTTTCCCTAACACGCCCAGTAATAAACTCCATTGTAACGTCTCACTCAAATATTGTTGTGTGTGTGGCAGTCATAACTCATAATCGGTCAAAACCACTTTTGACTGCAAATATCAGACAAAATTTTTGGTAAAAAACTCACTGACATGGGGGCGCCACCATCGTTCAATTATACACCACTAAATTTTAATCACCGAAAAAAAAATTCTGGGTAATGAGTTATTGATACTGATCCCATTTATGCAAAAAAAAGAGTAAAATAAAGTGACTCAAAATATCCTCCTAAAATTGGTAATTTATTGACACACGCGTCACTAGCACTATTTAAGTACGATAATGTAACACTTATTAGAATTAAAAATGGTCTAAGTTAGCTAAGTATGTAATAATAACACTGGAAGCGTGGTCGAGGCGTGAGCGAGACAGACAGATCGATGCAACGTGCGAGCGCGTACGACTACTCTAGCGAGCAGCGGAGTGACCCAGCTGTGACGCGTAAAATACGGACTAACGAAAATTTAATAAAAAATTTAACTTCATGAAAACCATTTCTTTTTCTTTTGCTTTCAATATTCCACACGTTTCTACCTAATCTGTTAAAATTTTTTCGGTGATAAAAATTTAGTGGTGTATAGTTTCCAACATGGCAAAAATCGGAACCAGCGATCCAATATTGACGGTGACGCCCCCCTGTCAATGTCCCGGGTGGGACAGTTCAGTGTATTGGGTCTATAATCTGAAGGTACCTCCATATGTCTTCATAGTCTACTATTTTAACCTTGTTCTCCAGCCAGGCCCAGCCGACCCGTCAGCTCAGCTAGAGCAGAACTTGATGGACGACGACGACCGCTACAACGAAGACCAGCTGTCCCAGGACCTGGATATGCGGCCGTCCAAGCAGAAGGCCGGGCTCTACGACTTCGAGACTCCCGCGGCTTACAGCGCGAAGAAGAACGACATGTATGATTTGGTAAGATAAAGATTACAGATATTTTTGTCCTCGACATATTTTTATTTTTGTCTTCGTCATATTTTTATTTTTGTCTTCGTCATATTTTTTTTTCTCGGCATATTTTTATTTTTGTCCTCGGCATATTTTTATTGTTGTCCTCGGCATATTTTATTTTTGTCCTCGGCATATTTTTATTTTTGTCTCGGCATATTTTTATTTTTGTTCTTGGCATATTTTTATTTTTGTCCTCGGCATATTTTTATTTTTGTTCTTGGCATATTTTTATTTTTGTCCTCGGCATGTTTTTATTTTTGTCCTCGGCATATTTTTATTTTTGTCCTTGGCATATTTTTATTTTTGTCCTTGGCATATTTTTATTTTTGTCCTCGGCATATTTTTATTTTTGTCCTCGGCATATTTTTATTTTTGTCCTTGTCATATTTTTATTTTTGTCTTCGGCATATTTTTACTATACTAATATCATGAAGAGTTTGTTTGAACGCGCCTATCTCAGAAAGTACTGTTCCGATTTGAAAAATGCTTTTTGTGTTGGATAGCCCATTTATCGAGGAAGGCTTTAGGCTATATAACATCGCTTTACAGCCAATAGAGGCGGATCAATCAACAAATCGGATGTTATAAAATTTATTTTGTATGAATATTAAAAAAATTAAAATGATGATATCAAATTTCTGACTTCACCATACCATTTATATGACCATGTTAACATGGGCTAGTGTCGGCTCATATACCCATTTACCTAACACCCTGTATATTCAAATGCTAGAAAATAACATGTTTATTAAATGAGATGTGTTTGTGGTATGTCCTTTTATGTTCTGATTAACTGATTTGCGGGCCCAATGAAAATTTAACTTTCCCCCGGGACAAACTTGACATTCACTGGTTGGGTTTTTATTGTTGGTCAAGCTATAGATCCTGGCTACACAGGAGTTGCAGCGGTGGGAACGAGAGGTGAGAATAGTCCTGTACATCGTAATGATAACAAAATGTACCTTGATTCAGAATAATGAACCTTATTGTCTTATCATTAGAGTCGTCCGCTGGGACCGCCAGATCGTTGTCGCAGCGTGGGCAGTCAGAGCCACGGGGAGTCTACTAGCAATTCTCCTGTAAGTGCTTAGTAATATGTATTAATAACTAGCTTTTGCCCGCGGCTTCACCCGCGTGAAATTTAGAGTCACAGATCGGCATAAATTATAGCCTATATGTTAATCTGGGTTACAAACAATAATACTGTAAAGTTTCAACAAAATCCGTTCAGTAGTTTTTGCGTGAAAGAGTAACAAACATCCAGACATCATGACATCCAGACATCCAAACTTTCGCATTTATAATATTATATTATATTATATTATATTAGTAGGATTAGTAGGATAATGACATATTTTGAACAATATGAATAATAATTGACAGTGACAGATATTGTTTGTAACATCTTTGCAGGTGACATTGAACACCGAAAATCGTCGTAGTATTTCGGCACAGGCTACAACATCGAACGCCAATCAATTGGTAATATTTGTTTGTTAGTGGTAAATGCTATAATTTCAATAGATCGACTTCAACATATTTTTTCTAACTTCATCACTCATCAAATAGGCGGATAGAGTCTATAGTTTCCAAACAATTATCAAAACATAAATCTCTTGTATGACATCTAAGCTATGTTATTGATTATTATCATCGAAAATATTCGAATGTTGTTCTGTGTTGAACTGTTATTCTGTAAAATACATACATCTATCAATCCATCTTCACTTTAACCTTAGGTTACACCATCTTACTTTAACTTTAACGTCAAAAGTCTGTCAAACTCCACACAAAAACACCGGTTATAGTTACCGTTAAAGTTAAGATGGTGCAACTCAGCCTTAGTGTTTATTTAATTTGTTGCAGCCTCAACAAAACCAAGTCCGAGTGTCTCTACAACGCGAACGCGGACCAGTAGGATTTAAAGATGCAGATGTAAGAGATAGGCTTTCAAATCTTAAAAAAATATTTAAAAACATTTACCTGTCCAATAATGCAGGTAAATAAGGTACTTACTACCAAAACCTAAAATATTAATCACATTATTTTTGATACATACAGTCAACCCAATCCAGAATACTCGTGAATGAAGTGGTATGTATTTTTTAATTATTCACGCAGTTACTAACCGTAGAAAATGTATGATAATTTTTAATGAAAACATATTATTCGTATTCGTATCATTATTCAGTATTTCCATTACATCTAGTCCTTTATTTAGTTAGAGACAGTAAAAGTCATACCTTTACTGATAAATATTATAATTTGTTTCAGCCTGCAAAAATAAAATCGGCGAACGATATGAAACAAGCATTAGATGTAAGTGAAACCTGCCATTATTTTTCTTGTTTGCTATTACATTCTTGAACAGTGTCTTGTATTCCAGCGTTACGCCGTGCATGAAAACATACCGCCTATATCACGACTGGAAAAAATAGAGGATGTAAGATTTTTTTATTTCATGTGCATTTGTCATTATTTGTTTCTAATGCTGAGTTGCACCACCTTATATTAACTGTGACTATAACCATAACCGGTGTTTTTTGTATGGAGTTTAACAGACTTGACATCTGTTAAAGTTAAAGTAAGATGGTGCAGCCCAGCCTAAAATAAAGAGTTCTAAACATTTTAATATTTTCAGGATGCAGCATCTCAAACACATTCTACTGCTAGTTCTTGGGTATGTATATTTTTTAACCTTATTTATATCTGTCTGTATCTTTATATTTCATATTTTTCTCTATTCCATCTACATTTGAATTTATAACTACATATTTCATTACTTTGTAAGAAGAGTTTACATATGTTAAGATATATTTAATGTTTTTATTTTTAATGTTTAGAGAGGCCTAGTCACGAGGCGACAGATTCCGAAATCAAACAAACGAAGCAGCTTTTTTGTGAGTTTTTTAATCGTGATTTTGTATTGTTTTTTACCTCAATATTTCGTTCATTCATTCACAAGTTTCTTTACAGAAAAATGAATGTTCTATGACTAGTTTAGTAAAAAAGGACACTAATTATAATAGTAAGTAATTTTTCGCAAACATTACAATATTTTTATAGCCTGTGGTATAGAGGTGGACTTATCAAGAGTTATGTTCGTTGTATGTGTAAACGTTTATCTCCATTCCTCAATCATAGTAAAAAAATATAAGAGACTAGCTGTGCTAGCAACATCGTACGTGTTAAACCCTTACCACGTAGGATTATGATATGAGTAATAGTTTACGTCTTGTTCTTAAACCTAATAAATAACCATCACAAAATAATTTCACAAGAATCGGCCCAGTTGTTTCCAAAGAGTATGGCAACTAGAACCTGTTCAAGTTGACTGGGCACCTCGCTGGAATACGACTCCTCCCACCCGCATAAGTGTGCGCGGGGAGGGCCCCGCGTTCCCCCCGTTCGTACCATAGCGTCGATGTGACGTCAGTGTCGTCAGGTGCGCAGTTAATTCGACCGGGTTGTAACACTGCGACAAGAGGATTTTGATTTGATTGATGAGGTCTCGTTCATTCCTAATATATCTTTGCAGAGCAATCCAAAGCCATGCAAACGACCCGGCCGACAGTAGACGATCCTCCGGAGCTGAGCAAATGTAAATACTTCCAGCCTTTGTATTTCAATCGATGGAAGGAACGTAAACCAGCGCCTATACTATTTTACAGCTTCCAGGGGGCTAGATGGTTCAAAAAAATTCGTCACCATCGCAAAAAACAGTAAATCTTGGGATAAAGAAAATAAGGTAAAGTTGTTTGAATGGACAACACGCATAAGTTGTAATATTAAGTTAAATTATGATTTAATTTAAAGTTTAGATCACATACATTACACTAGTCTTTATTTCACCTCAATCCATCCAGTATTACCGAAGATAGAGCCTCGAGAAGTTTACGCACCTTTTTAAATTTTCAAAAATTTCCAATATTCGCGCGTGACGTCACAACATGATTTTTCAGCCCCCGCACGTTAACCCATTTACCACTTTTTGTCTTTTTCCAAATAAAATAAAATTTTACCCAACTGACAACTGTTGTTAGTTGTCATCGTTCAATCACATTTCAAACCCAAAAGTAACCATTATTATGCCACCTATTGCCAATTTTGTGCACTATTAAGCCATTTTTACATTTATGTATGCGCTATAGATGCTAAGAGCGGATTATACGAAACTCCACCCCTAATGGAGTAAAACGAGGTCCACGCGTACGAAGTCGCGGATGCGAAAGTTTGGATGTCTGGATGTTTAAAGTAAAGTAAAGTCATGTTTATTTCTCACCAACATAACAGATTATATTATGATATTTATAATAACAAATAATCAGGAAAAATAAAAAGTAAGAATGTTGGACGTTGGTGGGTTGATACCTGAACTAGGAAGATTCTTGTGTCTTAGGTTTGTTACTCTTTCACGCAAAAAGTACTAAACGGATTTTGTTGAAACTGTACAATATTATTGTTTGTAACCCAGATTACCATATAGGCTATAATTTATGCCGATCTGTGACACTGAATTTCACGCGGGTGAGGCCGCAGACATAAGCTAGTCGTGAAATAAATAGGAAAGTTTAAGGATCTGAAACGTGGTCGCTTACTATGGGTCTCATAAGAAGGCTCAAGGTCACCCAAAGGGCGATGGAGCGGGCTATGCTCGGGGTTTCCCTGCGTGATCAAATCAGAAATGAGGAGATCCGCAGGACGCAGAATTGCTAAAATGAAGTGGCAGTGGGCGGGACACATAGCTCGTAGATACGATGGCCATTGGGGCAGAAAATTTCTTGAGTGGCGACCACGGGCTGGAAGACGTAGCGTGGGTAGGCCTCCTACTAGGTGGACCGACGATCTGGTAAAGGTCGCGGGAAGAACCTGAATGCGGGCAGCACAGGACTGTTCATTGTAAAAAACCTATGGAAAACCCAAAGGCCTCTCGCCTTTGTCCAGCAGTGGACGTCATTTGGCTGTAACGACGAAATAGGAAAGAATGTAAAATTATCAAAACTTTCTCTAATGCAGCATTTTTCCAATTTCTCAACGAGCGCGGCAATCACACTTAACTAACAGGCTAACAGAGAGCATAGCGAAATCTATTTAAACACCAATTTTCAAAACTCCCAGAACACTCTCCAGGTAACCACGTTAATTTGTACCAAACGACTGGACTATAATTTAACTGAAATAAAAATTTGGATACCTACATCTTCTCAAAAACAAAAGAAAACTGGTGCTAAAAGGGTTAAGTGACATTTTGACATTTGTAGAGGGGCTTGTAGAAGGGGAGGCTATGGTGCTGAATGTGGATAAACTCGGGTGTCTTAGTAACATTAGGTTGCTAAGCTTGACGATAAAAAGAAAAATATTTTATTCAATGTACATAGTCTGATCATAAGTTCTGTCATATGATAATAACTTTTGAATTTTGAATGAAGGTCTCAAAAACATTTTTTACTGAATTAGAATTAGAAAGAAAAAATATGCGATAGTTCAAATTTTATTGTATGTGTAGTGGACGCATAATGAAGTCCGAACTGCAGTTGTCACGCTGCATTGGTGCGGCTACGCGCCAAAGCATATTTTAGTCGCGATGAAAAATTTTAGTTCATCTTTTCATTAAATGATAGGTGTCTATGACAGACAGCTACACATCACTATCGGTCGATCTCATTCGGTCTGCGCGCGCGTTCACTCTTCCATTCACTGTATCCCCCTCTCGCCTATAGTTCCAAAATACTGTGTCCTATCCATGACATTGACAGTGGGGCGCCACTGTCAATACCGGATCGCTGGTTCCGATTTTGCCATGTTGGAAACCATCTAATTGAACGATGGTAGCGCCCCCCTGTCATTGAGTTTGCTGGGACAGTTCAGCGTAGGTCATCTATATCAGCCACCGAACCGGCTGGCCGGCCGGCACGTTAACTCCAATTTCAATGTAATATAATTTATTGTCTAAAGTACAATAAATTCTCTAAACTAAATAATTTAATGTATTTCTTTAATTAGTTCTGCGTGAACAATAGGTACAATGAAGTTTTAAGTGTAAAAAATCAAAAATAAAAGTAGTTGCCCTCTCACGGATAGGGAGACCTAGTAGTAGTAGCGTTAAAAGCAGTGAAGGCGAGAACCCAAAGAATCCCATGCTTTATAACTGTTTACCCTGGAGGTAGTCTACAGCAGAAACAGGGTGAAATTAAAACCAGACATCGTTCAGAAGTGCGTTCAAAAGACCTGAGATTTTAAAAAAATTCGACGTTTTGTTTAAACAGTTAGCGAAAAAAAAGTGACATGAAAATGAAATACAAAATGATAAGGTATGGTAAATGATAAGTTTTCATCAATGAAGAAGCAGAAGTTCTCATATGTCCTCCATCTAGGCTAGATTCCGTCGTCACTCAACGTTTGACTGCGTGTCTCAAATTTGGGCTTAATTGAGGTATTTTTTGGGTGAGAGGCATAAGAACTAATGCCGTTTTATATCAAAAGTTCATACTTAGAGGTACTCAACCAGGTACAAAGTATTTCCTTGTATGTTAGTCTGCCACTCTTTAGTAAGTCCCGAAATCCCCGCTTCGGCTCCCCTACTAACCATTCTAACCATTGTACACAGATAATATCTTACATGCAGCTTTTCATGTTACTACGTCACATTTTCAAAATCCGCGCGGAAAATCGCTCCAAGCGGAAGAGCGCACTTTGAGCTTGAATATTTCAGTCATTTTTAAAGATATCAAAAAAGTAAAAATACAGTATTCATTCTAATTTTTTGTAGTTTTTATTGGCATCTTCAACAAAAATTGTGCGCCATGTCCATTATGTAATGATTTCTGTGCGTTATAGGCGGTCTATCAGGATTTTTTTTACAAAAGTTTTAGTAGTTTGTTTATCAACGTTATGTAAATTTAAATAACGTCTACTCCTCAACACTTAAGATTCTCAAACTTTTTTTGCTTATAGAAATTTAGGTATAAATTAAAAGTTTCATTCTTTCCCAAAAATATACCTTTAGGGCCTTGGCGGATTACAAGCGGTTGTAAAGCGGAACGGCGACGGCTCCGCGGCGAATACGAAGCGAAAACTCTAGGCAGAAACGTTGCGCATCCGCGGCGTCTCCGCCGCGTCGCCGCTCCGCGTTGAATACGCTTGTAATCCGCCAGTGTGGCAGCTCACTTACACTTACTCTATTAGACATTTGACCATCAAACTTCCAAAAACAATACGTCTGTATGTCCCAGACGTCATCATCAACGGACCGGGACCCGAGCGACGACCACGTCGGCCAGTGCGTGGACATCACGGTGATGTGGCTCGCGCTCAACGAAGAGTGCGCGGCCATGGCGGACGCGCGCGTCACGCGCCTCTACGTGGCGTACACGTTCCTGGGCCGATCCGGCGCCGAGCTCGAGACGCCCGTCAGCCTGCCCAAGCCCCGGAGCTACGTCGACAAGTGCTACTTCCAGTTCAGCAAGAGTGAGTGTCTAGAGACAATGTGGCCGCGCTCTACGTGGCGTACACGTTCCGGGGCCGCTCCGGCGCCGAGCTCGAGACGCCCGTCAGCCTGCCCAAGCCCCGGAGCTACGTCGACAAGTGCTACTTCCAGTTCAGCAAGAGTGAGTGTCTAGAGACAATGTGGCCGCGCTCTACGTGGCCTACACGTTCCGGGGACGCTCCGGCGCCGAGCTCGAGACGCCCGTCAGCCTGCCCAAGCCCCGGAGCTACGTCGACAAGTGCTACTTCCAGTTCAGCAAGAGTGAGTGTCTAGAGACAATGTGGCCGCGCTCTACGTGGCGTACACGTTCCTGGGCCGCTCCGGCGCCGAGCTCGAGACGCCCGTCAGCCTGCCCAAGCCCCGGAGCTACGTCGACAAGTGCTACTTCCAGTTCAGCAAGAGTGAGTGTCTAGAGACAATGTGGCCGCGCTCTACGTGGCGTACACGTTCCTGGGCCGCTCCGGCGCCGAGCTCGAGACGCCCGTCAGCCTGCCCAAGCCCCGGAGCTACGTCGACAAGTGCTACTTCCAGTTCAGCAAGAGTGAGTGTCTAGAGACAATGTGGCCGCGCTCTACGTGGCGTACACGTTCCTGGGCCGCTCCGGCGCACAGTGGTCCCGATTTAATAAAACATGGACATTGATGCTAGAAGCACGAAAATTTTTTTGATGGTTACTGCTATGATAACTAATAAGGCAAAAAAATATTACAATCCTACGACGTCTATTTCGTAGTAAAAAAAAATATATACATATTTTTTGTATGGAAGAAATTACGTTTCTGTCAATTTTTCGAAATTCTTAAACGATGTCAAGATGCCGATCACACATGTTATAAAACAAGTGATTCTGAGTATTTCATGCGAAGATACTTGTCACTTATCTCTGCGTACTTTTGAGTTATCGAGGGTTGAAAAATCGATTTTTTTATATTAAATATTACCACGAAAAATTGCCAAAATTACAATATGGTGTATAAGGGACACCTTTGATAACACATAACAACGACTCGCACTCGCGCGCGCTCGTATGCATCAGCTTTTAATAAAATAAAATAAAAATTTAAGGGAAATCGTTGTATGTATAGGTCTGCTGGCCGTCAAAAAGTAGCTTATACGAGAGGTTGCCCAATTTATAATATGTCCATCATTGATAACTCACACAAATATCATCTCTCTCTGAAGGATAACAAGTTTTTTTTGTTTCCAGAAGCTCTTGATAGGATGGCAGTCCATAAATACTCTCTGAAGCGAGAATGAATCTCAAATTGCGATATTGCCATTTTGACAAATTACATGATGTAACTAGCGCTAACGTTTATCTTCAGGTAGACACAGTTTTAGAGTTCAGTTCAGAGTCTAGCCAATGCGAATTCTGGTGCAAAAATGTCTTTTGGGCTCTGCTGGAAGCAGACCATATCTTTGATATATTGCTTGTAAAATTACGACTTAATGATTTGATAATTACTCAAATCTTCGGAAGACAATTCAATGCCAATACGTTCGTCATTTTAGTCTGAAATTGTCTGGCCGAATTGTAAAAATATAGATTTAAACAATGTTTTTTACCGAGTTAACACAACGCATAGACAACGTTAATACCGAGGAAGACGCTCCAGTTGATGAGACTGAGAAAGTAGATGTGCAACCATCGACTTCTAGTATAAATAAAAAACCTTTTGAAGATTTATTCAAAATTCTTCTTCTGCAGAAGAAGAGGCGCTCTCTAACACTTTTAGATCATTCTGAGGAGGAATTAGTTTACGCTTTATGTGCTAAACTGAAAGATTCTAACAAAACGAAATTAGCGACTACCTATAAATCAAAGAACTGTTCCAAAACCGAAGAACAGTGTGAAATAGTAGACAATCTTTTAACTTAAAACTGTGTCTACCTGAAGATAAACGTTAGCGCTAGTTACATCATGTAATTTGTCAAAATGGCAATATCGCAATTTGAGATTCATTCTCGCTTCAGAGAGTATTTATGGACTTCCATCCTATCAAGAGCTTCTGGAAACAAAAAAAACTTGTTATCCTTCAGAGAGATGATATTTGTGTGAGTTATCAATGATGGACATATTGTAAATTGGGCAACCTCTCGTATAAGCTACTTTTTGACGGCCAGCAGACCTATACATACAACGATTTCCCTTAAATTTTTATTTTATTTTATTAAAAGCTGATGCATACGAGCGCGCGCGAGTGCGAGTCGTTGTTATGTGTCATCAAAGGTGTCCCTTATACACCATATTGTAATTTTGGCAATTTTTCGTGGTAATATTTAATATAAAAAAATCGATTTTTCAACCCTCGATAACTCAAAAGTACGCAGAGATAAGTGACAAGTATCTTCGCATGAAATACTCAGAATCACTTGTTTTATAACATGTGTGATCGGCATTTTGACATCGTTTAAGAATTTCGAAAAATTGACAGAAACGTAATTTCTTCCATACAAAAAATATGTATATATTTTTTTTTACTAAGAAATAGACGTCGTAGGATTGTAATATTTTTTTGCCTTATTAGTTATAATAACAGTAACCATCAAAAAAAATTTCGTGCTTCTAGCATCAATGTCCATGTTTTATTAAATCGGGACCACTGTGCGGCGCCGAGCTCGAGACGCCCGTCAGCCTGCCCAAGCCCCGGAGCTACGTCGACAAGTGCTACTTCCAGTTCAGCAAGAGTAAGCACCCATTTGCCTTAATTTCACTTGCGGAAGGCACCTTAGATTTGGTCATGATATTATGTACTCTAAAGGTCGGAACGCATTCCAGCGGCGTGTCGCTGCGCGACACTGCGCTACACGTCGCTTACACAATGACGCTCGGTATTGCACATGTAGAAGGCACGCTAGGTTGGTCATAAAAGGTTGGAATGCACTGAAGCATCGCGTCGCGCGCTGCGCGGCACTACGCAGCACTGTGAGTTGCTGCGTAGTGCCGCGCAGCACGTTGACTGGAGTGCCGCTAAAGAATGAGGCCCGACTTTAGGAGTCTCAAATGCAGCTACCTTCGTGTTCTCTATTGGCAAGGTTAACTAAGCCAGATGATTTGAAATTTGAGCCGGTACTTGGTACCCCATATCTGGAAGACAGTCATTTCCTTGTCTGCAGCGTCATCAGCTGCCCGAGGATCTCGATAACCTTTATTGACCGATTTCTCTTATCTAAAAGACAGTCACTTCCACCAGTCACTGACTCTTACTCCAACCCCCCAGAGTTCCACCTGACGGACTGCGACCTGCCGCTCCTGGGGCACATGGCCAAGTGCCGCTCCACCAACCGCACTGAGCACAGCTCTAAGGACTGCGTCATCTTCAGCGTCATTAGCGAACCGCCCGAAGATCCGCGGCTACCTTTAGTGACCGATCATCATCACCATCATCATTTCAGCCATAGGACGCAGTGGCGGCGTAGCATGGGTTGGTACCCGGGGCGATCACCCCCCCCCCCCCCCCCCCCCCCCACCCCCGTCACAAGTCCTATGGCACCCCCTGGTACCTTCCCAGGATTTTGGAATTACTTACCGATTCGAAGATTGAAAGAAAATCACACCCCCCACCCCCCCGTATCATGACATAGACCGCAGATTTGCCATGCAAATGTGCCAGTGAGTACTAATCAGCGCGACTTGTGTCACCCCCTGATGCTTGGCACCCGGGGCGGACCGCCCCCACCGCCCCCCCCTTACGCCGCTACTGATAGGACGTCCACTGCTAAACATAGGCCACCTCCAATGCTTTCCACGTTGGTCGATTGGTAGCGGTCTGCGTCCAGCGCTTCCCTGCTACCTTTACGATGTCGTCGGTCCACCTTGTAGGTGGACGTCCCACGCTGCGTTTTCCGGTACGTACGATTCCGGTCCGGTACGTACGACCGATACACCATATCTAAAAGACAGCCACTTCCACCAGTCCCAACTTTTGCTCCAATCCCCCAAAATTCAACCTGACACTACAGCCTCATTAGCGAGCCGCCCGCGACGATCTTTAGTAACCGATACCCCATATCTAAAAGGTTCCCCATTTCAAGAACAGTGTGCCTACCATTTACGTACGTAGAGATTTTTGACGTACTCGCTAGCGAGCACACCTAACGTAAAGTCATGGTAAGCACACTGAGCCTCTTCCACCAGTCACTAACTGACTCTTGCCCCCCCAGAGTTCCACCTGACGGACTGCGACCTGCCGCTGCTGGGGCACATGGCCAAGTGCCGCTCCACCAACCGCACCGAGCACAGCTCTAAAGACTGCGTCATCTTCAGCGTCATCAGCGAGCCGCCTGAAGACCCACTGGGCTTGGACAACTGTGAGGATATTGGGTGAGAAATCATATTAAATTTCAACTACTCTAAACCATTACATAACTGTCAGATTTGTTTGCAATCTTAAACGTAACGTAACTTGAAAATAGCTGCCTGTATCCGTACGGATAAAGTGAGAATCCCGTGACATAGGAATATGATTTGTTATTATTTTGCTACAGGTAAGACCTTTTGCTCAATAACTGGAGTAATTATTACTACACCACAACGTTCGAAGTCGAATTCAAAGTCAGTCAGAGCTTAAATTCTTCATCTTCGGTTCATAAATCTGTACCTGATTGGTAATGCTTAAAAGTGACTTGTGAGAAAACGTCGTTCTGTAATGCCGTGCTCTATTCTAATTTACGATGCCACATCAAATTGCTACTCACGTTTAATCTTGAAGCCTCTTTATCAATGCTGTTTGTGGCAACTTCGTCGGGATCATCTTCTTCGTCAGGGTCACCAATTTGTGCCATGTTGGGGGACCGTATAAATGAGACACGGGTTGTAGTTAGTCTCTGATATTAATCTGTTTATTAATGTGAACTGCGTGACTATTTATACGATATAGATTAAAGGTAAATGACGTCACAGCATCAGCACTATACGTGATAAATGTGCTGACACTGTGAACGTGATTAAGATAAGATATGAAGAGATTTGGTATTGTGCATACCGGCACAGTACTCCCCCCCTTTAAATAAGAAAAAATAAAATAATGCGCTAACTACAATAACATACATAAATTATCTACGTTAATACAGGTTCAATGTTCAATTCAATCAATCTCTACATACTTACATACAAGAAATAAAAATAATGTGCTAATTACTTATTACAAATTACAATAACTATCTACGTTATGCAAATCATGTGGAGAAAAATAGTGAAATGTTTATAAAGATGAGAATGTAACAAAATATAACCACTGGCTTCTTCCTTATCTGGCGTTTTCACAGTCGTGGGTTGCCCTCGCGCTTTACGCGATGGGTGCGCTGTAGTCACAGCGTTCATGCCTTGTGTCCTTGCACATTTCATAAGCGTTATCGGCTTCTGAAGACCAAAGGATAGGCGAATTATCATTCTTGAAATATTCATTATGAATACTTTGATACGCGGCTGCGTAATTTTCTCAATTCCTTAACTGTGTTTCAAAATTCATCGATTGCTTTGTATTTCTGCTCTGTTGGGCGATTCCTTGGCTCGTTATCGGATAACCTAAGAAATTATTCGCTCTGGAGGGACTCACACTTTTCTAAATGATTGAATTCCCAAGTTAAGAGTCAGCGTTTTCTCACCGTAAGTGTTTATCTTTGAACCATTCGTGGTATATAACATATTGCTCATTTAGCATTGTTGCTTATCACTTTTACATTGCTCCCGTAACGATTAAAAAACCTCATACCACTTTTTCAGTCGGTAAAAATAAGGCGGTTAGACGGGTAGATAGCACAGAAGCCGTGCTGGCTGTGCGATTTTTAGTTTCCTTGGTTCGTTTGTTTCCAATCACATGATTTTTCACATTTTTCTGCATACGTTGATACATATTATAATAACAAAATCTTCTTACTTGACTAGGCGACCTTGGCCTGTAACTGCTGCGTCGCAAAATTTTCACGGTCATGGCACAATCATTATTTCAATTGCACATGTTATAGCTGTGTTAGCACATTTTCTATTGTTTGGTCTTGAATTTTGCTGATGTTGTAGTTGACTGTTGAACTGCTGAGACTTCATTATTTTTGCATTCTCTAATATTAGCGATTTGAATCTTTTGAATTGCCAAAATTGATTCCAGCTGCACAGACGAGGTTGGTCCTTCCAGAATTCGGGAATACGGACGTGACAGGGGTACTGGCAGCGACTTCTCGTAGTGTTGTGTTGCACGATTTGCACGGAGTTGACATGATGACGGTGATTGTATGTTGGTGACGTCACGGATTTGCTCTGCTCAATCGGGTAACCAATTTGATTCCATGTTAGATGGTGAAAGCTGGCGGAGGCTGATGCCGAAGATGGTGGTGATGGAGGTTACGTCTCACATCACGTTGATTTGGTACTTTATCTTCGTCGTCGTACGTCGGCTTCGTCTGCTTCGTTGGGGTCAGCAATTTGTGTCATCTTCGTCGGGTTCATCTTCTTCGTCGGGGTCACCAATTTGTGCCATGTTGGGGGACCGTATAAATGAGACACGGGTTGTAGTTAGTCTCTGATATTAATCTGTTTATTAATGTGAACTGCGTGACTATTTATACGATATAGATTAAAGGTAAATGACGTCACAGCATCAGCACTATACGTGATAAATGTGCTGACACTGTGAACGTGATTAAGATAAGATATGAAGAGATTTGGTATTGTGCATACCGGCACACTGTTCGTTCGTTCGTTTCAGCCGAAAGACGTCCACTGCTGGACAAAGGCCTCCCACAAGGTTTTCCACAACGACCGCTCCTGCGCCGCCCGCATCCAGTCACCTTCCGCGACCTTCACCAGTAGGTCTAAGATGCGCGCCGCAATAAGCGGTTATCACGCCATTTTATCGATTTTTCCCATACATTTTGACGTCGATAAAAGTTATCACGGCGCGCATCTTAGGCCTACAGATCGTCGTTGTCAATGCTGACCAATATTTAAATGCTTTGTCGTCAGCTACGCGTACCTATACCTGGGCGACCTGCTGGCATACAGCTCCGGCAACGACAGCTACATCGAGGTGGTGCCGGTGCAAGGCGCGCTGCCCGGCGAGGCCGTCTGCGGCGTGCTCGCCGTCAAGGTAAACATCGAAACACGTTAACCCTTGATAAGGTCCGGTTTCTGCCAAGGGCGGAGGGGAGAAATGTTTTGAACAACCAATCAGATGTCATTCAGATTGAATAAAATTGACAGATTTAAATCTGATTGGTTATTCAGAACATATCTCCGCACCGCCTTGGTGGAAACCGGGTCTAATGGCTGGTTTACACGTATTAAGTAGTTAAGTAGGTAACTTTTTAACTTAATTTTAAGTGATCAACTTGCGTCAAGCTCATGTTTACTATGAAACTGTTTGTCAAAATGTGTCAAGTGACAAGCCCCGCCCACCAACTTGACGTAAAAATCAAGCAAAAATTTTGTTACCTATTTAACTACTTAAGAGCCATTTCACAAAAATATTCCGCGCGAATTTAGGTAAAAGCTGTCAACGCAACGTCAAAAGAGTAAAAAGAACGCTGAAATGGACAAAAAAATCTTGAGCCGTGACCGTATTAAGACTTGATTTAAGTTATTAATTTTAAGGTAGAATGAGGTATTCAAACTTGATAAATTAATTTAAATTTTTAATAGAGTTTATTAAGTCTTTTATAAATATTTCGATTCATAATGAAACACGAATAGGCTTAGATTAATAAAGCCTAAATAGATAGTCAGTTCACGAAAGGTGAGGCAGTTTTTAGGGAGCCGGAACGGCTCACCCGTAAACGTCACATGAACTGTCAAAGTGAAAAATTGGTAAACACGTCCGACGAATTTTAATTAATTAAAACGGTTTGTGCTGTGAAAGGGTGTCTAAAATACATCAGAAAAACGAAAGAAAGTGACCAGTGTTACATTTCATAAGTAAGTACTACAATTCAACGTGTATTTTGCTTGAATTTGGCTTTCAAAAATTAAATACGGGAATGATACCAGTAACAAAAAAATTTATTTCCCAATTGTTCGCCGTACAAATACACTTCCTTTTTTATGAAATCGAGACTTTTAAGTCGATTTATCTTATTGTAATTAGGTAGGTACTTTGAATTAAATAAATAAGTAAGTACATGATGCGTTTTGTTTTTGTTAATTATAAAATAATTTAAAACGTATTAAAAAATTCCCTACTTTCGGGAAAATCGCCTTCACTGTCTACACTCCCCAACAAAATTGACACTAATGACATAAGATTTTTGCCTCACTCTTGACGAAGCGTTTGTATGAAGACTATCCATCTAGGTTTTATTAATCTAAGCGAATAGGTATAATATGTAAAATATATATTAAGTACAAAATAAAGACAGTCACATAGTGAAAAAAAATTCTGCCACCTTACAGCTCCATCATCAGACCCTGGATACGAAATATTCGTCAAGGCGAATCACACAAGCCCAAACTCCATAGGGTTCTATTGTTTTGTTACGGAGGTGGCCATTGCATCTCCTCCAGATCCATTATCAGACAGAGCTAAGAAATAAATAAATAAATAAATATTATTATAAGTAAACAAATAACTAAAATAATTCATCTTACTATCTTACTTCTTACTAGTCTTACTAATATTATAAATACGAAAGTTTGTGTGGATGTCTGGATGTTTGTTACACTGTCACGCAAAAACTACTGAACAGATTTTGATTAAACTTTACAGTACAGTACAGCAGTACTAGGCAGTCTGTGTTCAACTATCACTCGGGTTGGACGTTCCTATCGCAAGACCTTTGGTTCACTCAGTTCCGATACGACTCTAGTGCTGTGTGTAATTATTTTCGTGAATACACTGAGTTTATTAATTTCTACGAGTGGATTTCATTTTGCCTGAGACCTACGCCATGAACCCTGAACCAGAAGACCCTGTCGCCAGCGACAGCGACGCTCATCCATCCCTGGCGTCGACCAGAATAGCAATGGTCTATCTATAATTTATGACGATCTGTGACAAACTAAATTTCAAGCGGGTGAAGCCGCGGGCAATACTACATATTTCATACTAGCTTTTTGCCCGCGACTTCTTCTGCGATGAAGTGGAAAATGGTTCTAATAGAATTAAAATATTCTAAGAAAATTAGTTTTGTTAAATGATTATATTTTTTGATATAAAATCTACAAATTATTGTTTAAATATTTGAATACTTACAAAATTATGAGATCTTTCTAAAACAAAATTAAAACACTACACCTGCCGCAGATTTCTTTGTAAACAATGTTTTTTTGTTTTTCCTTCAGGTGCTAAAATCACCAGGCTATTGTGTGCGCATACTCTGGAGTATTCCACATACATGGTCGTCGGAGAAGCATAGATTTCCATTAAGTCTACTCCCGCTACCATAATATGGAACTCTGCTAAAACTCGTGAGGACGCCAACACTTGCTTTTGTATCGAAAATTAGTATGAGCAGCTGCGCACGCGGTTGCCCGTTGCAGGCTCTATGCAACCACACTATTTTAAACCGTGGTCCCTAAGCATGAGATGGGAAACTGCACTCTCTTGAATTCTCTTGAATTTGATGGTGTTAGGGGAATCCTAGGAATGAATACAGACTTTCCAATGGAATCTCCTCATCAATATTGCGAAATTGCGAGTTGCAATGCAATGTTACGTTTTCACTTGTTATTTTATGTAATCTGACCTCGATTTTTCAAACACGTGTCAAAATAAAAAAATAATTTAAATCAAAAGTACTAAGGAATATTTCATTGATATCAACTCAGAAACAAGCACAGAACTAAAGGGAAATGTGACAAGGGATAAATTGGAACATATTGCTTGTGAAAGCAATTTAATTTAAGCAAAGCAAGCGACGTCATTATGTAAACAGTTTATATTGCTTGCATAGTACTTAAGATTATTCGAACGTTGAATACTGATACCGCAGTGGATAATGAGCACATAATTTGATTTCTTTGTGTGTGTGAATTTCTAGTACGACACTGAGTTTCGAAGTCAGCGCATTACTTAGCATCTCTCTATATTTCTATGGAACCAAGTTATCTCCAAAATAACATTCCACACCTTTTTAACCTAGTCAGGTAATAATTTTAATAAAATACGAAGCACGTCATCTATCCATAGGATATATTATGTATATTTTAGAAGTTAATAAATTATGCATAAAATATAAACACTTTAGAAGTTTAGTTAAATCGTAGAATTTCTGAAAAAAGGTACTAAAATCGTACTGAAAAAAAAGTATTAATATGTTATCTAATTTATTTATTAAACGTCGATGCTAGCATAATGGTTATACTTTTTTATAATTTATTTATTAAATTAAATACATGCTACCTACATATTATACATAGTTACACCCAGATCCGTCAAAGAAATTAAAATTCATCATTTCAATTTCTGCTCGGCCGGCCGACTCGAAACAGCCTCTCGGCATAGTATCAAATGTATTTAGTCGCCCTACAAATCACCGCTTTACGACACGAACGCACGTAAACGTCACGGCGGGAAAAATGACACAGGTCCTGCCTTGACGGGCGCTCGCGCCATACTAATCGATGTCGGCTTGCGCATTGTAATTTATACTGATATTCACATCAATATTTTGACAAAGTGGTTACTAATATGTAAACAATAACTGTAGAAATCAATTCTACAATGAATATTCTTTATTTTGGGATACTTTTATTGCAGTTATTGCTGTGTTTTTAAACCAAAAACCACGATCAAAATGTGACGTTAATCTTCAAATTTGCCAAATTATTTTTAGATTTTACTCAATAATGGTAATGAAATTCAAGAAACTATTTCATTAATGGACTACAAGAATATATGTCCGATGATTACTTTATATTTTTAAGCTTATTATATGAGCATAAATAATAGATACAGGACTTTGAAAATGAGTCTGCGGCAATTTTTCCGTAAAATGGTTGTGGGAGATGGGGCACTGTGAATTAAGCAAAAGAGTTTTAGTAAATCCGTTTCATTAATGGTCAATACCAAGGATTGACCTATCTTTCGCAGTTATTAAATAATCTCTGGGTGTTGCTTAAGATAGTAATTCATGCTTCCAAAATCTTAGAAATTCGCACGAAAATGTAAAATGGCTCTTAACACGTAAATCGGCCTTAAGGTTAAGCAAGTCTAGTTTTTGCACTTTATTCTCACTTAGCACCCGTGCGAAGTCGGGGCAGGTTGCTAGTATTGTGTAAGATGCTCAAATAACTGTATTTCATCAGGTGGACGGCTTGGACGTGCTCCGCCGGTGCGCACTGATGGCCGTCTCGCAGACTCGGGACCTATCTGCTTACTGAGTGAGTATTCAGATTAATTGCCTTGATCTACATTATTTTCTTACCTTATGTTAAATGACTTCACTAGCATATGTGTAGGATATACAGGGTGATTTTGGTAACAGTATCCAAATATTTTTAATAAGCTCTATAGAACCATTTAACAATACAACTTTATCTTAAAAAGGTAAAAAAATCACAGATTTTTTTGACCTTTTTTTATCGATAAAAATAGGTCTAGTTTCACCTATTTTCATATGTGCACTTTATCAAGACTCACACCGTATTGTTTTTTTTACGTAAATCGATTAATTACTGATACTGAGTCGTTTCTAAAAATTTGGATACCGATAACAAAATCACCCTGTATGATATGTCTAGGCATAGGCCCCGCCAACAAAAACTGCCTAACCTCAAGAAACACCTTCAAGAACTATACCTACTATAACAGAGACATAATCCTTTCTACCCCATTTAAAATGTATTTCCTAACTCCTACCACCTTCCTTCCTTTCAGAATCCGCATCCAAGACTGCCAAGAGTATTAAAAGCCGCATAAAAGTAAAACGTATCGTTCTCTTTATAAATTATCTGTAAGAATAATGTATTTATTAAATTATTATTAAACTTCAACAATAGAAAGCAGTCTTTAATCATCAAGCTAGAAATAAACCAAATATTTTCGTATTGATCGATATGAGAATAAATAAAAACTCAAGTATGAAAATGTCTCAAAGAGACTGAAATTATTTTCCTAGCGTACAGTGCGACAATAACTATTCGCTACCAGGTTTGAAATTGTGTCATCAAGAAAGAAATGAACCAAGTATTTTCTTATTAATCGATATGAAAATAAAATATTTCTTAAAATGTCTGAAAGATACTGAAAATATTTTGCCAGCGTTCAGCTTTAATAATTGTCGCTACCAGGTTCATATTTGTGTCTTTAGTCATCAAGCAAGATAAACCAATTATTTTCTTATTGATCGATATGAGAATAGTGATCTTTTTACAAACATGTAAATGTCTGAAAGATACTCAAAATATTTTGCCAGCGTTCAGCGACAATAATTGGCTACCAGTTTCCAAGTTGTGTCTTTAGTCTTAAAGCAAGAAATAAATCAATTATTTTCTTATTAATATGACAATATTGAACTTTTTACAAGCATGAAAATGTCTGAAAGAGACTGAAAATATTTGCCAGCGTTCAGCGACAATAACCGTCGCTACAGGTTCAAAGTTGTCTCCCATAAAGCCGCGCGTCTAGTAACTCTATCAGTCGTCCGCCAGTACCGCGCGCGTTCCCGCCCGAGCACCGCGTCCGGGCTTCGCTGCTCCATAACCGTACCCGCCGAGTACCAGCCGCGTACCCGTAGAGTACCATCCGTACCCGTGTGTACCCCAGTGATAACCGCCTAACACGCGTGCACATTGTTTACATTCAGTGCGTGCACACAACACAGTGTAAACTCGAACTAAAGTTACCCGTAAAAAAGTTTTAAAAGATGTACAGTTTCAATAATGCGATTATTTAACCATGAAATTAATGCGACACATTAAATGTAACTGCACCAAATATTCAAACCAATGCACACTGTACAGTTGAAACATATTTTCAGTTATAGAATTAGTGTTTGTGTTTCCTATTCCTTATTTTGTGATATTAAAATCTCTACTCAATTTGTCAACATTCGCAGATTCGCATGTCTGTTTACCCAAATTGTTCAAGATTCAAAGTCCTGGGATTATTTAGTGGCACGCTTCAGCACTTCAGTAAGCTGTTACGTCCGAAGTCTAGTCTTCAAGAGAAGATTAATCGGTTAATCAATCTACCGACTGCATAGGCGCTAGGCGTCCTTGCCCCACTACGGTGTCAGAGACGCGACGCTTTTAGACCTGCCTATCCGGCTTTGACTCGCACACTTTCTTCGAGATCAATCACTCAAATACAACCCTTACTATCCTTATATTAAGACGCTTGATAGATGCACAGATAAATCTGTCACGTCTAATCCCAGCAGACTTTCCCGAGTTAAAAATTGCGGGATTACCGACCGTAATCATCGGGGATAAAGCTGACGTCGCATGAAGCGATAAGCTTGTCGATTTGTAAACACAGAGGAACGCGGACCTGATTGGGGCTCTGCACTGACATTTGGGTTGCTGAAGACTTTCGATTCAGTTTTATTCAGATCAGTTGCATCTAATAAAAACGTTGCATCATCTAGCGCAACTTCTCTGAACTCTTTCGAATACTCTATTTATGCCTGAGTTATATTATTTCCGAGCATTTTTTGTAATGGGTCAATGTACCCGATTTTGTGAAAGACTCAAAAAATCTCGTTTCAGTAATTTTTTGGAGAAAGCTTTTTCATTGCTTGTTTCTCTCGGTATGTGAGGTACGATCTATAGTTGAGTACGATTTAATTTTGATGTCTGATAGCGAATTGCATAAATCTTGAAATTATGCGTTCGATTGTCCGTACATTACGCTCGCATGAGTTATGGCTACAACGCCATCGCAGTCTATTTCAGATCCCATTCAAATGCTCTCGAGACTAAACTGTTTCGTAAACTCATATTGCGTGTGTTTATTTACACGCTGTTGCGTTTAATCATCTTCCAGTTGTTCCAGTTTTATAGATTTTGTAATCCATTATATAAAAATATTGTTTTGACTTGTTTCTGATTTTCATTTTAAGGACAAAACTTCAGGGCAAAGACATTAATTACAACCAACTATGGAATGGACTGTCATGTGCGCTATGTCCGGACCAATACGACCTTTCATTCTTTAAAGAAGAGAACGTACTTATACCTTAAAGGCCGGCAACGCACCTGTGACTTCCCGGGGCTGCGGGTGTCTATGGGCGGCGGTAATCACTTATCAGGTGACCCGTCTGCTCGTTTGCCTCCTGTTTCATAAAAAATGGTTTAACATAGATGGTAAATTGGTTATTTCTTTCATCTAAGACCTAGTGTCAACTTCTGCACCCATCTCTCTGGTCTACTTATGGTTGTACGTACGGGATTCTTTCATCAAACGTCTTGACAATAGTCCCGATCCCGAAGTGGTTCACTGAGCTAGTGATTCACGCCTTCAATTTATCTCGACTACGTGACATTTACAGCTGCAGTGCTTGTCACGGTTGATTCTGATTTATCGATGTTATTGACTTCAAATCGCCGGTACCTGTCTAATCGTATATTTGATTGATGCAACTATATCATCATTATTTACTTCAGGATTATGCAAATTAGTGCTAGAAGCTCTGCTTAATTGCAGAAATAGTTCAGTAACGGATTTATGAACAAATGCCATAGTTTAATCATCATAACCGCTTTGCCCAAATGTCATAGTGAGTCAACGTAACGTAGTATTTACAGAAGCCGCTCGTAGGTGGCTCTATTTATAATCCTAGCTATTTCAAGTTCATGCACTTACTGAATACTTTGTATCTCGACTATGACACTTCTGAATTCTTCGGCCCTTTGTTACAATGTTTTAAATTAAATTCTCGCATAATTTGGGAGTCAAATAATCATGTCTGTTTTGTGTCCTAAAATTCTTCTTCTTTATTGAATATTTTTAGTATCTCTCTCTCTTGATTCTTTTAGTGTACATTTCACTACATGATGCATTATGTTATTTTGAATATTTTGAGTCAAAACTATTTTGCACAACTTTCGACGGCCTTACAAAAATATTCACAGTCCGAGGACATTGATCATCATTCATCAATTACTCGCACGTTTCTGACGTCCGTATATTTGGTACAACTGTAAATATTTCACATTATCTTCAAGAAACTGTGAATGTCATATTTTATAAAGTCATAATGTCTATAACGCTCACATAAAATGTAATTTACAGCTAGTTTTAGATAATCATTTATCCGTCATAAAATCTATAACCTAATTTTTTGGTTATCTGGCGTTGTTTTGCAGTTAATGTCTTGAAGAAATTCCGTTTCCTAAATGATTGTGATGAGCTAAATATTTTTCCGTAAAGTTTATTTATTCGTGATGTTTCTTTTCGTGTTATTCCACTATCCTCCGTAGTCTTATTGGCAGTCATCTTATTTGCTATTAAGCTCCGTCTAGCTTTTCATGTCAATGTAGCGGAAAGTTCGTCATCGCCACATTGGGTTGTGCCAATTTCGATAAACTGAATGTCACTTGACGGGGGCCTTCATTGATAGCACAATCAACGTGCTGTAAAGAAGACCCGCTCTATAATGAGAAAACCGTACCATTGTGCCATTGATTCCATTGCTGCATTGTGATAATTCAGGAATTAGCTGAAGATCATTCCACAACCAGCATTTGTTAAGTGTGAGAAGAAATTTCGATTCATGGTGGCGTTAAATTAGATGAGTAGCAAATGGTCTGATGCATACCGCTATGTACCATCCCTCGAGCCTTCTGCTTTACAAAAGCACACGACAAATTGTACTTCAACTGTACTTACAGAAATTTCCATGAAGGTTGTTTAAGAGGGGTCTCTTCCATCAGATATCTATTCTTTCAAATGGTTGTTATGTAGTGGGAAGTGCAATATTTTAGGCGTACATATTATGGTATCTCTATGTGTATCGTTCGTTTTACCGAAATAAAAGTCAACTTCCGGTAAACGATAGGTCTTGTTCAACAATTAGAATTTTAATAGAACTGAACTCGAAAGTAGAGTCATAAACAACATTCCTTAATTTGTCAGCACGTCAACAGTCAAGTGACTAAAATAAATAAAGGTGATTGATGAATGAATCTAAAATGATCCTGACTAAATATAGTAAAACGCGTCACGCTTGATCTGCCAAGAGCTCAGTAAACCTGGCATGAAAACATATTTGCTGGTGTAAGTTAGTGCAAATAATACAATGAAAAGATATTAAGCATCAGATCACTCCCTGCCACCCTTGCCAACTCTCGTAGTGTTGTTTTACTGCAATTGTATTAGTCAGTTACTACATATTTTAAAGCCATTTCAAATTGCATATCATTTCTGTCGCAGTAGTAGTATTTTAGACACGCTTATAAATTACAAATTATGACTCTTAAAGCTCTGTAGTGTTGAATTTAGAAGTCTGATAAATCTTGATAATAGCCTAAGAGTGCATTTTAGATGATAGAGTAATCCTTTAGGAATAAAACAGATAATAGAGTGAGAGAAAGATGATTTATTGGCCAGTTTTATAGCGCTGACAGCCTTCTTCAGTTTATCAAATCACGGAATCAGATAGCCAGCAAGTGCACTGCTGGCAACGTTGGCAGTGCGTTCTGGCAACCACTGGCAGCCGCTGACAGTTGCGCCACGCATTCCCTCGCGCGGGTCATTCCTTTGCATTATCTAGATTCGCTGCACAATGCGTCTTCGCATTGCCAAATTGCGTTGGCTTCGTTTTGCGGCAGTTTTCGAGTATTTGTAAACTGGCGTTTAACCCAATTTTTGGGGATTTTGTAGGTGCTAATTTGAAATTGATGATTGTTTCAATTACCTCAAATTATTATCCAAGACACCTACTTTTTAAATTGAGTTGACCGATTTTCCATTTGCCACCGTGATTGGTCCACAGATAAAAGTGTCCTTTTCAGGGCGAGAGTGAATAGGCACTTACAGGACAGATATGTACCATCCTACGACTGCATTCTACTTAACACCAGGTGCGATTGTGGTCACTACCTGCCTTATTATGCATAAAAAAATACACATAGATGTTTCTCTTCGAGCTGCTGTTACTTTCCTACGTCTTTTCGTCAAGTTAAATCGTACAAAATTTAATTTCAGTTTCTTCACCAATTTATGGCTTTTAGTATAAAAAAATAAAAATATTTATTTCCAAGAAAAATCTCGTAGTGAAATATTCGGTGTTACGAAACATGCTAATGAAAACCGATAAAACGAACGACGTCAATGAATCAACGAGTGATTTGTGATGTAAAGTGTAGTGAGCCGACACGAACACAACGAATTGGATTCCACTAAACAGAAAGTGATATAAATACACACAACATGTACGAACACGACACATCAGACATCATGACCAAAGAGGCGATAGGTCAGTTTACACGACTCTACGTGTGCCCAGTGAGAACGTTCTTCAGTAGATATTAATAAAAGCATGAGCTCTTCTTTCTTTAGTAGACTAATACGGCTGAACTACTGAAAAGATAGGCAAGGCTCATTTAAAAAAATGGCCAACCAAATGTATGCTTTTTTAGCTGTATTGGATGTGCCTATTATGACAAAATTTTGTTGTTTGGCTATTCTTTAAAATGTTTCAACCTGTCTAGTTCTTTTTGTGATTTGGCCGATGATGTTTTAACTCAAGTTAAGCTTGACGCCGATGGGTAACACTATTCTTTTCTCCAGCTTTACGTGTGCATAAGGAAAAGCTGCCCATCTTGACCTATAGGAAGGATGGCATCCCTCTACCGCTCAACGCCAAATTATTAAAGGGCTGTCGCGTCATCTCCAACTGCCATAATTTATTGACAGAAATCTCATCAACTTTATTAATGACTGACAGCGTTAAAAATGATGTGACTAGTTAGCCGTTAATTTTGATTAGTCGGTATGCAGTAATTATTAATGTATACTCTGAAAATGAGGCCGTAGAACGCCTTTCGGATGTCTTTTGGATGTCTAGTAGCAATAACTCAACGCAGACCGTTAGTAGCAACAAGCCTCTTGGTTTCTTTACTACACAATACACACTTTCTTATATTGACGAAAGAACAACTAGCTACAGTGAAACTTGCACGAATTGATAAGTAGTATCCACTGCTGTACAGTCGGAGTCAAATAGTTCGTGACGCCCAAAGTAGCCAAAAAGTTCGCAACAAATCTTTGTTACAATAGGCTAGTTTCCTGAAAAAAACTTTCAATCTGACAATTATGTCATCAAAAAATATCGTATACGTATATTTTTATTTGTCATTATAAAGTTATGGTGCGTTGAAGTTCTGCGTGACGTCACAAAGTGCTATACCACGTCTTGACGTCACGGGCCTCTTTTTTTGAACTTTGGCGCTTTTTATCTTTAAATTTTCATTACTTTGAAATAGTGAAAAATACGTGTCGATTATTTTTTGACTCTTGCTTTTTTACTCAGGAAACATCCCCATTGGAATACAATTGTGCTGTCAACTTTTTGGCCACTTTAGGTTTCACGAATTATTTGACGCTGACTGTACGATTCCGAGATATTTACAAACAACACCTACGCACGCGCTTTCCTTCTGTTCTGTGTTCACTGTATTTTCCTGTGTTGTTGACATCAGCTATGCCTCCAATACTAACAATAAACAGCATGTTTTGTGTAAGTTCCTTTAGTCTGTTTCATTAAATCTTATTATCGTTGTGTTTGTAGTTGTGGTTAACGTGTATCGCTTCTCATTGTTTGTTTATCATTTTAATGTACACTTTCAAATTGTTCATTGAATCTCATTTGTACTTAATTAAGTCATATTTTTGTTTACTTATCGTCATAGAATCTAGTATGGTATTGGCTATATCTTTAAAGTTATTATTAAGTATATCGTTGAAGTTAATATTACCGACAAACTTATTTGTATTACATTCTATGAAGAAAATTTATTTGTTTGAGTTATTTTGCTAGCCTCTATGACCATATTAGTCTCTAGAGCCATAACTCTTACAAATATTCGCCATTTCATTTTGTCTATTATAACCTACCTTGTTGTTATTGTGGTAACATTCATTCAATCATTCTACTTGCACCTTCATTTCCCTGGGCCTTATTTAATAAAAGTGACAAGCCGATACAAACCTTATGTATCATTAAAGAAAATGTGATCCATGCATAGAAGTTAGTCCTCAACAAATGACACCTCGATTCGGGTCATTTTTGCCTGATGCTACTCGTCTACATCTTTACTAAAGCACCATAAAGTTTCCCCTTTTATCAAGCATATCACAGTCGGATTGTCACTCATATTACCTAGGGCACAGGGGGCACATTAGTGTGCGGTAGTGCGGTGTAGTGACGTGAGCCCTTGCGCAGAGTTCGGCGAGTGGCTGTCGCGCGGGCCGGTAACACCTTCATTTCCCTGCACCCTATTTAATAAAAGTGACAAGCCGATACAAATGTGATCCATACATAGAGCGTACTTCTCACAAATGACACTTCGTGTCTGTGAAATGTGCACCGTGTATCCATTGTATTCGGATCACATTTGCCTGATGCTACACATCTACATCTGTACGAAAGCACTATAAAGTTTCCCCTTTTATCAAGCATATCACAGTCGGATTGTCACTTGTATTACCTTGGGCACAGGGGGCACATTAGTCTGCGGTAGTGCGGTGTAGTGACGTGAGCCCTTGCGCAGAGTTCGGCGAGTGGCTGTCGCGCGGGCCGGTAACACTTTCATTTCACTGGACCCTATTTAACCCATTATAGACTAGCGGTCCCATATGGTACCACATTTTTGTGTGTTTTAATTTGGCTCTATACATTAACACGTGAAAAGATGCAGTGCTCTAATTGATGCAAGTCGTAGCCAATAGATATGGTCTATGCTTCTAGGAATAAAAATTGACAGTTATTCTTTTCAGTTGTGTGTAATTGATGATTGAAGTGAGCGCATCAAAATTTTCTTTTAAAAATTGACGCGCCATTCAAGTAAGTGATTATATTTTTTTTGTGTGATAGTGAAATACTGATTTTGTTACAATCTTGTATTTTCCATAAGTGCTCTTATTGTGAAATGGTGTAAAATTACGTCGATAGGTAATAATAATAAGAAATATTGTATGTCAAAATTACTGGTACCGTACGGTACCGCTAGCCGCTTACCGTGTCTTTTTAATTATTTTATGATTTTTAGTTTTTACTGTATTTATTGGGAAGTATGTGATATATTCATGGTATATAAGGTATACAGGAAGATAAAGTAAAATAGTTTCCTATACTTTACAAAACCAGGTATTTTTATTTATTTTAGATGTAACTTACATAAAACATTGGCAGTTTTGGAGGACGATGAAGGTCCCAAGACGAAGCAGATATTTATAGAACGAACTCAAGATAATTGCAACTCTCGAACAATATTAGAGTATAGAAAATGTAACATGGGGCTATGTGCAGCGTGCAATGCCAAACTCCATTCCAAATTTTTGAATATTCAAAGATAAAATTGAATAGTGCTTACCCAACATACAGTTTTTTTTACATTTAATATCACTTCTGTTATTTGCTTGTATATTGATACATATTATAATAATAATAAAATATATAATTTACCCTATTTTTATAAAGTCCATGATAAAGTTATGTTTTAACCGACTGACACGGTAAGAGGCTAGCGGTACCATATGGTACCAGCATTTTTTTTCTAGATTACAGGTCGGATCATTTTTTTAATGCTTGTATTCCATTATGTAGACCATAATTATGAACATATTAAAAAAAAAACAAAAATCTGACACTTTAAGAAAACTCAGTCTATAATGGGTTAATAGAAGTGACAAGCCGATACAAATGTGATCCATACATCGAGCTTACTTCCCACAAATGACACTTCGTGTCTGTGAAATGTGCACCGTATATCCATTGCATTCGGATCACATTTGCCTGATGCTACACATCTACATCTGTACGAAAGCACTATAAAGTTTCCCCTTTTATCAAGCATATCACAGTCGGATTGTCACTCATATCACCTAGGGCACAGGGAGCACATTAGTGTGCGGTAGTGCGGTGTAGTGACGTGAGCCCTTGCGCAGAGTTCGGCGAGTGGCTGTCGCGCGGGCCGGTGACACTTTCATTTCCCTGGACCCTATTTAATAGAAGTGACAAGCCGATATAATTAATGTGATCCATACATAGAGCTTACTTCCCACAAATGACACTTCGTGCGTGTCTGTGAAAAGAGCACCGTATCTTTATTGCATTCGGATCACATTTGCCTGATGCTGCATATCTACATCTTTACGAAAGCACCATAAAGCGCGCTCACGTTCAAACCGCGCTCGGTGCGTTTCTATGAAGATGACCTACTCATTTGTATTTACTCTGATAAAGTTTCCCCTTTTATCAAAGCATATCACAGTCGGATTGTCACTCGTATCACCTAGGGCACAGGGAGCATATTAGTGTGCGGTAGTGCGGTGTAGTGACGTGAGCCCTTGCGCAGAGTTCGGCGAGTGGCTGTCGCGCGGGCCGGTGGCGGCGCTGGTGCGCGCGCGCAGGCGGCCCAGCGAGGCGAGGGCACGGGCGTTGACGCTGCGGGAAAACATGGAGGTGAGTCATTACTTAATAACATTATTTTCTATCTTGCTAAAGCCTGGTCCGTGAGCACGTAGAATTTTGTCCAATGACCCCAAGCTACCCATCCTTATCGCTCGCGCGTAATTATGTTGTTGTCGCGCTCGCACACTCACTGCAGGCGCCCGTCGCATAGTCGCGACAGCAATATAATTACGCGCGAGCGATAAGGATGGGTAGCTTGGGGTCATTGGACAAAATTCTACGTGCTCACGGACCAGGCTTTAACATAGGCTAAGTGAACATTGTTACTAACACAATGAGGATCATTTCGATTTTTAGCTGTGAATGCAGATTTATAGGGCTAAGAAATCCTTAATACACAGTCCAAAAATTTTTGTTCTACGACAAAAATTGACGAAGTTATGGCCAAATTACTAAAAAAGTTCACTGACCGCCCGGCGCGGGGACGATGACGTCACTATATCCGATCCGAACGCTGCCGGCGTACTGCGTGGACAGAAAATATTTTTTTCTAGCCAAACTATCAGTTTTAGAGAAAAACTTGTAATGACATTTATTCATCAGAATAAAGTAAGCTATCGATAGGTAATTTAAAAAAATAGAAATTGTGAAAAATAACGCAAAAAATCCATACGCTCATACGATTCAATGGAACGCAGAGACGCGATATTGGGGTCTCCGCGGTGGTATATTTGGCGATTTATTCAAATAAAGTGTTCATAAGTGTTGTCTTCTTCCAAGTAAAATATAAAAATGTATAAGTATTTATTTATACACTCTGCCTAGGCTACAAGTCATTGCTATGAAGATCATTTCGATGTACACGCAATACCTACCTGTTATTTAGTTTTTCTGAGTTAAACCTACGTACCTAGGTACCTACCTATCTATTCGCCGTTCCCATGGGCGGGCCAGCTGCTGCAGGAAAGGACAGCTGCTCCCTCCTGGAAATCTATTTAATCTTAGCCTAGAAGCTGGGTATGACTCCCCCGCCCCCCTCCTCTTCCCAGGTCATAAGCTGGGCATGACTTCCCCCTCGGCCAGAAGTTGGGTATGACGGCCTATGTTTATTACTTAATATCTTCGTAAGTAATGGTCCGATTTGGATAATTCAAAAAGATATATCTTTCTTATGTCTTAAAGATTAACGTAGATACTAGTTTTATTGAATTTTCTACAACAGTACTGATCCTCATTATGGACCCCGGTCTGACAATACTTTTCACGTCCTTTTTTAAGCTGGTAAAACGCAATTCTCTGAAAAACGTTGTAAGACAAAGATAAGCTAAACTCAAACTCAAACATTTTATTTGCCATTAAGGCCGGGTAGCAGTGAAAATGGCGAAAATGAGGTTTTCATTTTTCATTTTTGAGGTACTAAACAGTAAAATTAAAGGCTAAGATTTTATTTGGGCATAGTTGAGGATATTTTCTAGGGCTATTAACGGATGGAAACACGATTTGATGAAGTTGACTCGATAGAATAAATTCCCAAAGTTACCTCTATTCGTTTTCTATTTATGGTTTTATTTTTTAAATATGCGATTTGAGATTCTGAATCTTTTACTAAACTAAAGTTCAGAAATAACTTGAGGGCTTTTAACGGATGAAATTTTTATATTGGCTCTTATTTAGTTACTATGTTAAAAAATGTGCAAAAAATCGCCCATGACGGCTTGGACAATCTCAATCAGTCGCGCGGTGGCGCTTACGGAGGACGGACGCGTGTCAGTTTTTTGGTCGTGACAGTTCGCGATTTGTCAATATTTTTGACAATGATGACTTTGATGAGTCACAGTATAATAACATCAGTGTTACTGGAGAAAGCTAAAATTTTTGATAATTAAGAATTATGAATTTTGTCTACCTATTGAAATTTAAATCGTTGGCATCCTTTTAAACTAAGACCCTACTCATGATACATAGTACATTCCTCAAATATGAGACAAAACCAATGAGTTAAAATTACATTTTTATAGTACCTACATATAATCGTCTTACACTCTTTAGAAGAGCACAATAACACAAATAAATAATAAAAATTAGGTCAAATATAGGGGCAGCTGCACGTCACTGAAAGACGATTCTGTACTCGGCATCTGGGCTGGAGAACATGAATCCTTGCTTACAGATGCAGATGTAAATAGAGTTATAACTGGACAAATTTTAAATGTTTAACAGAAATCAGTTAAAAGACACATACATGGAATACCAATAAGGTTGCGGAGGGAAAGCTACCTATTATAAACTAGCGGCAGCCCGCGACCTCGTTTTACCCCCGTTAGATATGATGTTTTACTTCGTTGTTGATAGATGGCGTTTCACGGCTTCCCCCGAATGAATATTTACGAACGTCATACCGTAGTTTGTCCAGTGCTGTAGATTTTAACCAATGACGATAGATGGCGCTTTTTAGACACGTCTTATTTATTTATTGAAATTTATTTGCCACATATCGTCATAATGTTAATCTGGGTTATAAACAATAATACTGTGAAGTTTCAACAAAATCCGTTCAGTAGTTTTTGCGTGAAAGAGTAACAAACATCCAGACATCATGACATCTAGACACCCAAACTTTCGCCTTTATAATATTAGTAGGATATTTCACAATCCAAACTAATATTTACTATTTAGCATTTACTTACAGTAAATATTAGTTTGGATTGTGAAATATTTAAAATAAAAAAAAGAATAAAACAAAATAGGGTTTCAAATTACCTATCTATATCTAATATTATAAAGAGGTAAAGTTTGTGTGTTTGTATATTTGTTAAATTGTAAGGGGTAATCTCGGGATCTACTGAACCGATTTTAAAAAAATCTTTCACCAATAGAAAGCCACATTATATCTGAGTGTAATAGGTTATATAAAAACCGAAAAATTCCACGCGGGCGAAGCAGCGGGCGGAAACCTAGTTTATTTATAATTATGTAAGAGCATAATTATTAAAGTCGAAGTCAAACATTATTTATTTGTGTGGACCTATATTAACGAGAGATTACAAGGCGTCAAATATTTCAAGAAAAAAATTAAAAACTATATTATAATGCTAAATTTTGCTCTTATGGAGCCTTTACCTACTCTGACAAATTAAGATTTAGAGAAGAAACTAATAATAAAACCATTTAACTGTCCTGCAATGAAAAGCTTGATCGGGTACAACACCTCAAGTTATTTCAGAACTTGATTTCATTAAAAGACTCCGAATATCAAATCACTTAGGTATCTAAAGTCAAACGATTCTGAAATGTCAAGTGGCATAAAGTTGGGACTAATGAATAACCCATTAAGATAGTAGCGCCCTCCTATCAATGACATACCTGGAACGATAGAGTATTGGACAACTAATGAAAATGCTTTGTCCTAAATGACTGACGGATATATCGTAGAGACCTGAAAGTTGGAAGGTGTGTTCTTTGTATGACGTAGGCATCTCATAAGAAAAGATTTTCCGAAATGGGGTCATGAAATGAAGGGGGTAAAAAAAGGGGGCAAAGTTTGTATGGGACAAAGTGATTCCTTGGTTCAATCTACTTGAAATTTAGCTTAACAATTCCTTAATATAATTCATGAAAGACGTGTGGAACGGGTAGAAAGTAATTTTTTTGGCAGTCATTTTCTTCGAAGTTGATATCAATACTACTTAGTGCCTTTGATTTAATTACTTTTTATTTTTACAAGTGTTTGAAAACTCCATGTCAGATTGTGTTCAATGTCAAGTGAAATCTCAAATTGAAATGTCTCAATCTCAATGAGGAGACTCTGTATTTATTCCTAGAATTCCCCTAACACCGTCAAATTGCCTTTTCGAATTCAAGCCAGTGCAGTTTCCCATCAGTCTGCTTCGTAATGATTATAAACAAAGCTCAAAGTCAAACTCTAGGGACCTCTGCTTAAACTCCCATGAGTGCACAGAGGTAAGCAGGTAACCGCGTGTGATGCTCATAGTAATTTTCGATACAGAACCCCGTATATACGTCATACATATTATAGAAAGAAAACACCCAGACCAATACAAACAAATATGTTTCTGCAATTTTAGTATGATATTTTTATTTATTAATAAACAAAGAGACTGAACAAAATTAATGCGTGTACTGATTAATGTTATTAACCACATGCAAAGCTTCGTGAATTGCAACAACTATAATTTATTATCCAAGCTCTAAATAATCGCTACTAAGAGTAACTTATCATAAAATGTTTTTCCAGTCGCTCAAGCTTCCAAGGGCCTACCGATAGGTCGTAATCTTGAAATTCTTTAAGCCGGCGCAGAACTTCCAGAAGGTCAGGCGACGCCACGGCCACTTTGAACCGTGTTTACTTCTGCAGTTATCCCAACTTCCCAACTAATATTATAAATGCGAAAGTAACTCTGTCTGTCTGTCTGTCTGTTACGCTTTCCCGCTTAAACCTCGCAACCGATTTTGATGAAATTAGAGAAAAGAACATAGGATAGTTTTTATCCCGGTTTTTGAAACAGGGACGCGCGCGATAAAGTTTTTCTGTGACAGACAAAATTCCACGCGGGCGAAGCCGCGGGCGGAAAGCTAGTATTTCATATTTATTCGATTCTAGAATATATTCCCAAAAAGTCTGTAAGGTGTTTTAATTTGTATCACTTGGATATGATTTGTATTAGAAAGTGTTGTGAGTGTGACGCTTGAAGGGAAGGAAGTCGACCTAACCTAACCAACTGCGTATTTCTATACTATGTAGCTGGAAATTGTGGCGGGAGCTCTTTGGCGCGCTGTCTTCGGCGAAGAATTGCGCGCGCAGATTTTGACAGCGCGAAATACCTACTTTAGCAGAAATACCAAGCCTTAAGTAGGGTACAGGTACAAATGGAATACAGGAAAAAAGCTCATTATCCTACTCAGCCAATTACATATTGCATGCAAATATCATGAAGCAATTTCAATCTATACAATTAAAAACATTTTATATCGAGTGAAATAATTAATATAATAATATTTTGAATTAAGTGTGACGTAAACTATGACGTAAAATAGGGACTATTTTCACCAACTCATTTGACTGACTATTAAAATGGAGTCAACTGCCCAACAATCAAAAGTTGGTAGCTTCTGTAGGTAGATTAAAGTCCGTCACTCGCTAGTGGCTAAGACAGGCGCCAACTGATAAGTGCTGAAGTGGTAGGGCTTTTGCATTTGCGCCACTGAATATAAGTGATTTCAATTAAATAAGGTCTTGTCATTCGTCAGTGGCGTCAATTAAAGCATTAATAATAAAATGATAGATAAAATGTGTACTTACTAATAATGTTTTGACTGACGAAATCGTCAGAGATATGTTGTTGTAATTAAGGATTAAAGTTTTGTCTGAAATTAATACATGATTTACTTACATCATCTACATTTTCTAGTTACACCGCCGCTGTGAACCCCTAGCAATCTCAATGTGCCTACCTATGATTTAAGAGAATCGCATGACGCATGTATCTAATCCGCCGACGCGATTTGTATACCTCAAGCTTTCCTCAATGGCAGACAATGAATAGACGTGTTTGGATTTCGTTCAAACATCCTAGTAATTCCCAATAATTCAAATTTAATCCCACTTCGTTCACATCTGTCTGTAATTAGTCATAGTAACTAGTAGATGGCAGCTCGTTTCTGATTCAGTCGTAAATCTTGCACGGGTAGTTAATAACTACGATCTCAAGCGCAGGAAATATAGTAGGTGTCTGTAGAAGGTTGTCTCGCTGGCAGATGATAAATATTGACGTCATTAAAGTCTGATTAAGCCCAGGCGCAGACCACCAACTTAGTTGGCCGATAGTTGGGCCCGATTCTAATTTGTATGAAGAATCGGCCGATATCAAACCGGTGTAATGTGCGCACTTACATACATGTTCATACAGATCAACAGCTCGACCCAACTATCGGCCAACTAAAAATCGGTGCGCCTAGGCTAAGAGTTGTATTATTATGCGTAATAACTATGCTATGTAACAAACAAATGTTACTGGTAATTGACTGGCTGGTTAGAACTTCTTTCTATTCGATTCCCTTGTTCCACCTTACGCTGTATAGGAGCCACAGCTTCAGCTACCATTTCTGGTCATATCGTCTCGTTCCATCGCAAAAATTATCATTTGATGAGAGTGAAAAGCCGTACTTAAATGGGTAGTTAGAACTGTGGCCCACTGTGCCTAAGAATTATTACAATTATTTCAGGACTTACTGATTTACAAAAACTTCATCTAATTTTCACTGTTACTCGTTTACGTTGTTTGTCCGTAAGCTAACCAAACGTTAAGCGTTATTTCCCATGTAATACAATGCAAACAAACTCGATCTAACTCGTAAACTAGGCTTTCGAGACTATTAACTGAGTTTTATAGCTCTTAAACATAACACCGCCTTTGTACCTCCTACCATCATATTATGGTTCATTTCTTGTGGTTATTTCGTAAACCATTTTATGAGATGGTTTAGTTGCCGGCTACGCTTAGCTTAACTGAATTCCGGTGTCCACATCTCACAAATAACTAGAGACTTACATTGTGTTGTAAGATTACTTATCTGTGCAAGATTTTAAACTTTCGCGTTCCATTTCAACTAAAAAAATTCTCTATTTTGCTCCTCTGTGGTTGAGGATAGGAGTTTAGAAGAAGTTCGCTTCCATTTTCGGCCTGATTTTCACTTTAAACGTAATACAGTAAAACGCAGGCCAAAAGCTTCTCCGTTGTCTTAGGCGACCCATGGAAACTCGTGTAATGTCTTATTAAGGCCACATAAATTGTTAAAAACAATTGGCTATGATTTATACATCGTTTGTGTCACGATTTATCATATTACTCGTGTCATGCAAAAATAGTGTGGTGACTGGTGAGTAATTTTGGTATAAATAAGTACGATGACGACTGAATAAATGATGGGATTCAACATGGACCTATAAAAAAAGGCGGACGGAACTCGCGCTACAACAAAACTGTGACGCAAAATTTTGGCGTTTGTCTATTGTGTGAGTGAATTTAGGGATGCCATGTTAGCCAAAACATTTTACCCATTTATTTTAAGAAAAACATAGATCGGCAGATGTTACTTGGAAATGTAGACAGAATTATTCCGTGCCATTTTAAAAGGATGAAAGGTGTATGCGTTGAGGTAGGCGCGAAATTTTCAATGTTCAAATTTTCTTACATTGTTTGCAAGTCAGTGTGTCAGGGTATGTACATAATGTTGATCAAAAATGATTCACGCAGTTACAAATTACGAATCTTGTGTACATTATAATCATAATCTTATGCATCATCAATATATTATTATTATCTCTGATAGATTTTTTTTAACATACAACCTGACACTGACTTGCAATCAATGTAAGAAAATGACATTGGGAACTTTTTGCCCCACTTTTCGAAAAGTAGCAGACACAAACGAAACCTATCACAGATGATACATACTAATATCCAATGAATTTCCGTGCATTTTTTTTTCTCTCTTATATGGGAATATTGAGAAAATGAAGTTTTAATATTTTATTTTATTTTACATTTAGGTAACATTTTTGACGACCTCGGTGGCGGAGAGGCGCACACACCGGTTTTCAAGGTGTGCCGGGCCAATCCTGATGTCCCGGGTTCGATTCCCAGCCGGGACAATATAGAAAACGATCTTTTCACATTGTCTCTGGTTTGGGTGTGTTGTGGTTCGTCGTTCCCGATTTCCATAACACAAATGCCTTATGCCCATTTTCACCATCAATCCCTAATTTTTAAGTGACCCCTATGATGACGGATAATATGAATTTTGTTTACATAGGGGTCACTTAAAAATGAGGGATTGATGGTGAAAACGGCCCTTAGCTTCTTATTTTGGGTTGGAGTAATATATGAGATGTTGTCTAATATTAATTTAAGTATTTATAATATTTTATTTATTTATATTATTTTATTTATATTTTTTATTTATTTATATTATTTTATTTACTTTTATTGGTTACTCTGCAATGCCAAACAACATAACATATAAAAATATCAAATCATTTTAGACAAATATATTTTCAACTTAGACTCGTCATATCTCAGAATTCCCATATATCACAACATAGCGCTTTAAGTGAATATACCTACAAGTATAAAGCTTTGAAATAAAATACGTTTCATCTTTGTCCGCCGTGGGGCATTTTCTCATATTAAAGTTCCCAATGTCCTTTGAATTTCGCAGTTCCACATTTTTGGGAAGGATCAAATTTGCCCATGAAAATATATCCCATTAAAACACAATTATTATGATAAATTATTTTATTTCCATAGTATGCGTAATACATAACTAAAAAGTCCTAAAATCATTATTAATTTCCCATATTTCGGGTAATTTTCCCACGTAAATAACTGAGAACACTGGTCTTTGACGTATTATTTTTTCGAGTGAATGACGTTTGATTTCAATTAATTTCAATATTTTAATGTCGGGAAATAAGTGATTGGATTATTATTTTGCCTGTGAAATGTGATTCCTTAATTTTTGTTTGTTCGAACAGAACGGTTTTTACACAATTTCATCACACAAGACATGTGGTATTCGTGTTGTTTTTTCGCTGCTTAAATGTGTCAACTGTGTGAAGTTTGCACTCGAAGTGGTGTAACAGGGTGTGAATGTGTGCGTGCCGGCCTGTACGTACAGGCAAGCTGGTGTATCCTAATGTCACAGTATTTTGTTGATGAGAATCCGTCCGACTTTTTTTATAGGTCCATGGGATTCAATATGTCACCAATGCTGTAATATGCATCGCTGAATTTATTTGACTGCCAAGCGCACATAACAAACAGTGCTATTTTTACTTGTTTACTTTCTTCTATAAATAAAATCCGTTAAAACTGTACGTATAGCGCCATCTACCGGCAATGCCTCGAATCACATACTCGCTTTACACGATCTGCTTTTGATTCAGACTCACACCACAAAAATTTCAGCGAGTTCGTGAAAATGACAAGAGATGGCGCTGCCTACCGCGACTAACTATCGTCCTCGTGAAAATTACTCATTTCCTTTGGAGTGTACTTTGCAGGATCATCTGGCTGTTAAGCTAAAGTAGAGCCCTGGTCAAATGATTACTGAATTAGAAATCTACGTTTGATTTCTCTGCAACATATTATTATTTGTATATTCTGAGTTCAACTCAGAAATTTGGTTTGTTGTTTGGTTTGGTTGGTGGTTCATAAATAGAAAAAGTTCTCCCAGTAAGTTTCCTCACTCGTGTATTAACGTGCAATGCTATTTCTGACCGTTTGACAAACGGTTGTCAATTAGCAACTAGCCTGTAAATCTTCGCCTATGCGTGAGGCTGGACGTTCTACTAAATGGACTGTAGTTTATCTTTCTATTACGAAAAATATAAATCATTATGGGTTTATAGGCATAGCAGACCTAGAAATTGTAGTCAAATGGGATAAACCAACATTCTTTGCTTAATCTGCATCTACTTATTAATCATTCTGGATTTACATTCCGCATGGTCCTTCCATAATTTCCTAATTACATACTTTCTTCATCCATCAAAAAATATTTTGCTCACAATCTATGGCTACAGCACATCAATCTAAACACTGAGGTTTCTTAGGTCGTTGTATAGCCTGACCAGGAACATAAAAACCCTGGCATAGAGGCGCGTCAATTGCATTTGATAGTGCAACACTGAGTACAGTCGTACCTGTGATAAATTAATAGGCTAACTTTATGTATCAGGATTCAGGATTACGGGTTAATTTGATATTTTCATAAATTAACGGAAAATTATTATCATAGGTAACCTGGTTTAAATAAATTAAATGAAACCATCAATCGATCTAGTAGGATTTATTTTATTATTCATCAATAATCAAATTCAGAACTTGAATATTCAACTGCAATGTCTGCTCATGAACGCTTCAAACTCGGTACTTCTTTCCCAATTCCATAAAATTCAACACTTAGAAAGTGATATTTTTTTTTAAATAGGTAGTTGAAACAAACCACAGCTAATTTTCATAGTGGACTGTACTATACGATAAACATGTCAGTCAATTTGACAACCTTTGTCTGAAACATTATTCAATGAAAATATTGTCCGAACCCTTAGTATTTCTCTTCGACAAATACTTTAACACATTGTGAACCACTTTTCTTTCACGACTATAAAAAGATATTAGCAATTTAATTAAAAAAATCAGTTGCGTACATTTAAAATAAAGTTTGTTTACACTTTGACAGCAATAGACTGACATGCAAGGTGACATGTCAATGAAGTTTTCAGTTACTGTTGCCATTAAAAGAAATTAGTACCATTAGTTTTCCACAACATGGCGAGGGTTTTTATGTTCCTGGTCGGGCTATAATAGGTGCTATTTTCGAACAAAAATTTATCTGATGAGCTATGGTCTGGTCAAACAAATTATCGCCTGTATTCACAATCATTACTATGACGTCTCACAGTGCGCGTGGACGCACAGGGTGACACACGAACCAATCATAGAGCTCTATTTAACGCTGTGCGTTCGATTTGCTGCTTTACTTAAGCAAGCATCGTTTGTGAATACTCTAACTTATTCGATATTAAGTAATTGAGTGATTTAAACTCGTGACCATGCACCCAATAACCAGGACATTTTTCACTGCACTAACCCTTTCACTGCGGGCCTGTTGAATGTCCACTTTCCAGGTCGTTGTCTGGTTACTGTCGGTAATTCATGGCCAGATTGTGCAATGTGCGAAAAATACATCTTCTTCTGCCTCGACTTATGCCGTCATGCGGGGTCGGCTTTCCCAATCATGCTCCTCTATTTGATTCTATTTTGAACGTCTTGTTCATCGAGTCCCAATATTTTCATGTCCTTAAGGACATTCGTCAACCAGGGTTTGGGGCTCTTCCTCTCTTTTTGTGGCGATGGAAAGAAACTTTAATCACGTGATCGTCTGGTCTCAAATAGATACAATATTATACATGTGATCATCACACTAACATCTCATCGGGATTCGAAACCCAAACATTTTATAATATATGCCAATCGCAGTAACTAACATTGTTTAGACTCGCCTAGAAATGAGAGTTCGCGAAAGTAAACATAGTCTATTGCTAAGAGAGTTTTTTAAAAGGAAATAAAAATACATATCATAACAGCTATAGCTTTTACGACGTTTAGAAAATATGGAACACGTCCGTTGTTTGGAAAACTGGGGATTCAACTCGTGCAAATAATATTTAGCTAAGACAAAACAAAGCTTAAGTAATATTTCGTTCTCTCCGACGGGCGTTTGTCAACAAAATCTAGAAAACAATAATAGTGGCAACCGGCGGGTTCCGAGAAAACCGATATTATTACATTTGGACGACGTTTGAACCGGCGGCCCTGAACCAGTTAACTAATAATACGCTAAAATACGGTTACGTCACGGAAACTTAGCGCTACTCCAGAAAAGTTGGCTGTATTCTGGAATATAAGAGTACTAAACGAAGCTTGGCAGATATTTTTTCAGCTTTTACCCGTTTTCTTGGCTTTTCAGCTAGGAGAATGGTTTTCAAATCAATTTTCATTAAGCTTAGTACAGAAATATAAACCCCTATAATATTAATATCGAGTTTGGATAATACCAATGATGATACACAATACATCCTACTGTCTAGACCTAAATGTTGTGTTCCTTATTTTGTGCCTCTTTTTGTTTTCATTTTGTAATTTTATATTTCATATCCCAATAATGGTGTTCGTGTTGTCTCTATTTTCTTTCACAGCAAAACAAAACCATTTGGCCATTTTCCCTCAAAAAATGGAGACATTGTTGGCCAAATGTACCTAATAAGTTTTGACGTAACTAGCTGACCTCTGTTCTATTCTAGACAGCCTAGAACATTGCCTAGAAATAATCAGAAAACATAGGAAACTGACGGAAAATAATTAAAGATTTTCGCACTGTTCGCCTTGGGTGGACCTCCATGTCAAACTGACGTGGTGATTATAGAAGTATCGCGTTGCTTATTCTGTGTGGCAGTTTACTGGGCTTTCATGAGCTTTCACATGTACGTTCATATACCTCTGTTCAATAATGTACCTGTCTTGAAGTTACCCTCCTGTTGACTTAGATGCTGAATAAATAAGTCGTTGTGGATTTCTACAAACTGATAATGATGATAGACAAACGCTGTCATTGTAATCTGTCACAGTAGCTGTCTGTTCAGAGAACTTGATAGCCTGAAATAAAAGGGTAGAGACGTTGAAACAGATGATCCACATTGTGAACACCATAAGCCTAATGTCTACTTTATATAAAAGTTTCACGCATTATCATCTTTATTTATTTATGTTATGAACTCTATGTACGAAGACGTAATCATTCATCTATCCGTTGGCGTGACGCTTGACATTGTGACACGGGTTAACCTTGCCAGCTGTGATACAATAACTAGCCCACTTCAAAGAAACCAGCGTATTTTTAAAGAACTAGTTAATTTGGCACCGTTAGAAAAAAGCTCGTTTTAGTTGTTTGCAGTGTGCGACTGGCATGATTTGACAAACCTTCATGAGGTGATGCAATTTGGAAAAATAATGTTTCAAATATCCAATCTAAGAATAAGAATAAGAATTACTTTTTACCCGACTACGGCAAAGCAAAAGGAGGGTTATGATTTTGACAGGCTATGTATGTATGTATGTATGTATGTTCATCTGTTCCCTCGTAACTTCTAAACTACTTATCAGAATTCGACAAATGACATATCATTAGAAGCGTCTTAATTGTCCGCTGGTTATAGGCTATATGGGATTTCACAAAATCTAATGTGGCGCCCTCTAGCAGACAAAACATACAGAGTAAAAAAATAAAGTTAAGATAAATATGCCGTGTTTGGTATCATTTGAAAGCGCTTTACTTGTACATTTTGAATATATATATATATTACTAGTATTTGCTTGTGACTTTACCTGTATTCATGGGCTGATTGCATATAATTCACATCTTTTTGTTCATAGCTTCATCAACTTAACTTTTGTTAATATTATGCGCCACAAAAACACTTTAACACCTAAATAGTACAAATAATAAAAAGTAAAAAAACTAAAACCCAACTACGACAAAAAACGACGCTGAAAAAGTATAAAATCAATCTGAAAATCTTGTTTCAGAATACTGAACTGAACAAAGTTGCTAATGTAGTTGCATAGTAATTTTCATGTTTGGAAAGGCGTAGTCACACGTTACATATACCTACCTACCGTAGCACTTTGACAACGTGTGACTGCGGTTTTCCAAACATGAAAATTACTATGCAACTACATTAGAGCAGCGTCGTTTTTTGTCGTAGTTGGGTTTTAGTTTTTTTATTATTCTATAAGATAATTAGCCCACGTGTGTCCTGCAGGCTGTGGTGAAAGTGATTCTTTTTGTAATTGTGATGGAACTCTCTTAAACTCGACTCTATCTTACGCGAGTGGGGTTGATAGAGCATCGCTTTTGCACTAAACTCGATTTTGGACTGTCTTTTCTGTTCCAAGACGTACAACATTGTTCCATCTATTGAATAGGCCTTCATCTATGCCCCATTTCCACCACCCTGCTTTGCGCAATATCAAATACTTGCCCAAACCAAAAGTGCCATAACTACCTAACAAACCATCAATTAATGTTACGATGTGTTAGCACATATCGCGGACATAAATTAGAGAAATTATTCCAGCGTGCAGACATTAAACATCGCTGATCGCGTATAAATCCATGAACAAATTAGCGTGGCCCAGTGCGGAGTGTCTCGTAAAAATATTACGAGGATGCGCGTGCGGCGATATCGTGAAAAAATATTTTGTGCAATTTTACTGCTTTTTTAGTATTTTACGTTTCGAAACATTGAAGAAGGGTCCTGAAAAACTGTAGAAGGGTCTTTCATTATAAACAGTTAAGACTGAATAAAAGTAAAAGTGACTGCCCAAGAGTTTTCAGTCATGTCTATTAAATAGCTGATGCATAGTTCGACGGCTGAGGCTCATATCACGCATTTAATATTAATCAGTTATGCAATGAGTTTAAAATAATCAAAAATGCCATTAAATGTTGTCTCATGCGACTAATTGTATTAAGTGTAGCAGTTTATTGATAGTCGTAAAATGCTGTAATTTACGATGATTTTTATGATCCTCGATGATTTTAGAGAGCACGGTTTGTTTTTGCTGATATGCGAAGAAATAAGAGGGACTGTCATTTTAGACTTCAACAAAGTCCCAGGACGAATACGTGACAACAGGTGCTTGGTAAAAAATAAAAATATTTCTCTAAGGTTATTTGTACTGTTGTAACACAGCTAAGATATAAATCGGTTTATTATTTTGGCGACTGGACCGACTATTGGAGTCAAAACGGGACTATTCCCATCTCTCGTTCCCACTGCTGCAACTCCTGTGTGGCCAGGATCTACAGCTTGACCAACAATAAAAACCCAACCAAGTTTCCGACTATTGGAGTGAAGAACTATCCCAACTAATATCCCAACTAATATTATAAATGCGAAAGTAACTCTGTCTGTCTGTCTGTCTGTCTGTCTGTCTGTCTGTCTGTCTGTTACGCTTTCCCGCTTAAACCTCGCAACCGATTTTGATGAAATTTGGCATAGAGATAGTTTGAGTCCCGGGAAAGAACATAGGATAGTTTTTATCCCGGTTTTTGAAACAGGGACGCGCGCGATAAAGTTTTTCTGTGACAGACAAAATTCCACGCGGGCGAAGCCGCGGGCGGAAAGCTAGTAATAAATAAACATTAGAGTTCTTAAAAATGTATAATTTATTCATAAATTGCGTTACCATTTTGGAAAATTACTTACTCCGAAAGAAAAATATAAAATTGTAGTGGAACAAATTCGCTGGCGTCCGCTAGTGCTTAACTTAATAATATGCCGAGTAATCGTACATTCTATACTAAATAAACTTATATTGTATATGTCACCGTAAGATTATAAACATCGTTTGATTACAATCTATCTCGTGAGATTGTAAACTGTCGAAAAATTGTGAACCGTAACATATGATTGCAATTTAACGCATTATTTTTCGCTTTATTGTAATCTATCGATGGGAAGCGGTCAAATTGTGATCTCAGGCGCTGATTGGTTGAACGTTATGTGCCCCCCGCGTGCCCCCGCCGCCCCGGCACTCGCCATATTTGTTTGTTATTTGGTTTGTTATTAAATGTAAACTATTGTGTTTTTGTGATTATAAATTAATTTCGTGTTAAAAATAAAAAGTAAAAAAACTAAAACCCAACTACGACAAAAAACGACGCTGAAAAAGTATAAAACAAGATTTTCAGAATACTGAACTGAACAAAGTTGCTAATGTAGTTGCATAGTAATTTTCATGTTTGGAAAGGCGTAGTCACACGTTGTCAAAGTGCTACGGTAAGTAGGTATACATGTAACGTGTGACTACGCCTTTCCAAACATGAAAATTACTATGCAACTACATTAGCAACTTTGTTCAGTTCAGTATTCTGAAAATCTTGTTTTATACTTTTTCAGCGTCGTTTTTTGTCGTAGTTGGGTTTTAGTTTTTTTACTTTTTATTATTTGTAGTATTTTGGTGATACGAACGAAAAGATGTGAATTATAAGCAATCAGCCCATGAATACAGGTAAAGTCACAAGCAAATGCTAGTAATATATATATATTCAAAATGTACAAGTAAAGCGCTTTCAAATGATACCAAACACGGCATATTTATCTTAACTTTATTTTTTTACTCTGTATGTTTTGTCCGCTAGAGGGCGCCACATTAGATTTGGTGAAACCCCATATAGCCTATAACCAGCGGACAATTAAGACGCTTCTAATGATATGTCATTTGTCGAATTCTGATAAGTAGTTTAGAAGTTACGAGGGAACACATGAACATACATACATACATACATACATACATAGCCTGTCAAAATCATAACCCTCCTTTTGCTTTGCCGTAGTCGGGTAATAACATATCTATAGAATTAGTTATGTAAAATTATTGTGGACGTAAAAAAATATGTGATAAACCAACGAATTAGTGCTAGTTTCCGAACATAACGTAAATTACATAAATTTTTCGTGTTTTAATATTTGTATGCGTGTGAACTTAAGTGATCTCATTGAATACTATTTGCCATGTCGGATATTGAGCTTGGTCAACAAAATACCTCTGAAAAAACAGGTATTGTTAATCCGAACGAATTTACCATAGAGTTACAAAAATATTACAGTGGGCATAATGAAAATAGTAAAAAATTAGAATGGACAAATCAAAGAATACAAAGTATAATAAAATTGTTAGATGAGTACAGCATAATTAAATCTCAAGGTATTTTAACCTTCAACTGGTGACGTGAATATGGGTCACAGTATTGGTGAGGTGACGTCATTTTGACGTAATACTAAAAATCCGAAATTCAGGAGACTTACAGCATAAGCAATGTAATAAATTACATTATTTATAAGAATATGAGTTCGTTTTCGAAAATAAAACACACTGGTCGCAATAAATATTGAAAATTTTAATTAAATAACGCTTAGAAACATGGCAGTCATTTTTGGTCTGTTTTTGTAGGCATGAGATCAATCATATAATAGAATTTAAAAAAAAACAAAGGAATTTAACAAAAATTACTTTCTTCTTAAATAACAATAAGTAAAAAATAAGAATCAATCATTTTAAGTATTTTGTCCCATAGAAAAAATTAATAATATTAATTATGGAAACAAACAACACAATCTTTTTCTAGGCAATCAAAACATGCGGGTTTCTTGCACTTTTTGCAGAGGTATGATGTTCTTTTCATCTTCTTAGCTGGACATATAGTGCTGGATCTTGATTTTCTATGTCGCATAGTTCACTCGCAGTATTGTGATCCGATTCTAAGCAGTGAGTGTCGTGTAAAAATCGATCTTCCGTATCGCTGATGTCACTCACATTTTCTTCTAATAATCCCGATACAACACGTTTGAAATCCTCGTCATTTGGATTCATTTTCAACCACAAAATGAAACAAATCATGAAATAAATCACTGACACTAATGGTGGCGTGACGTCAAATTGACGTTTGGTACCCTCTATCTCACTAATTAAGCGCGTGCAACATCCGATTTTAGTCACGGCAGACGCCAAACTAAGAAAGAATCAGCTACTGAAGGGTGCGGGGGCGGGGAATAAGCCGTTTGAATAATATGTAACGTTTTCTCCTGTGCGACGTCAATTTGACGTCACGTCACCAATTGAAGGTTAATTTGTGTTAGAGGACAAAATGACTGATTTTTTATAAGTTTTTTTTATAATTTTTTTAATTGAGGACAAAATAACCGTTTTTGTGTTTAATTTTATTTTTTGTTACACGACAAAATATTTTTTATAAAAGTGTTTTTTTAATATTTCCAATTTTATTTTATGTTTAAAGACAAAATAATTGTTACCTACTAAATAATAAATACATACTTGAAGAATTTTTGAAGTGTATTTATTTTATTTAACTAACACCTCTATTTCATTTCTAACTCTGTGGGGACAAAGAACGGCAGGTCGTGATTGGTAGCTCTTACAATAAGACCGACCAATCAGGAAGAGCTTTTGGACAGTTGACAATTTGACGCGGGACAGATTGTAATTTTACAGTTTCACTTCGATAGATTACAATATAGCGAAAAATAATGCGTTAAATTGCAATCATATGTTACGGTTCACAATTTTTCGACAGTTTACAATCTCACGAGATAGATTGTAATCGAACGATGTTTGTAATCTTACGGTGACATATATAATTTCTCTTGGCCGTTAATATTAATATCCCGGTCGTGACAATCTGTCGGCATTTGTCTCGCTTCCTTGTGTGTCGCGGCGCAATTTATGCGCGTGCGCCGAAGGGCCGCGTAATCGCGTTGGACTTAACCCAATTGGGAACCGGGTAAATATGGCAATATTTTTATTTATTTGTTGACAAAGATCTACCAACAGCACATCGTAACACAAACAAGGAATACATGCAATGATGACAAGACCAAAAGATGTGTCTTTATAGGTACATTTTTAGTAACTTTTGGGGTTTTCCGAGTTTAAGCGTATATAAATTGGGTATTTATTCGAATAAGCAAATTGTAGTTTGTTTATGACTCCTTTAATTTATGTCTATAGCCCAGCAGAACCAAAACAGTTTTGACTAACAGCTTGTCTGCCTGACCCTTAGTAAAGACCAGACATTTAGTTAAATCTTTGACTGCTGAAACATTACAAAATGTATTGTTTGCAGAGAGCATAATCAGCGTGCGTTCAATTTAAGACACACATAGGTTAATAGATGAAAAGTGCTAATTTTGAATTATGGAAGGAAAGGTTAATTACGATAAAAATGCACTGTATGATCACTTGCTCATAGTAACGATTATAACACGATTCCCAAAATCATTTTCATCCTAATGCAGCCGCCTAATTGATCGCCGAAGGGTTGCGAGTTATTTACTGCGAAATAATTACTTTGGACTTAACCCAATTCTTGAGGATCATTTATCCGGGGTAATGTGTTTATTGCTTTATGTTTTATTGTCTCTGTCGCCTCTGAGGAGATGAGAAGATCCGACTGATTTATGGACTTGTTTGAGACTTTAATGAAGGTTTTTCCGGGAAAGAAAGGGCGGCAATGAAGGGTCATTGAAATCTTTGAACTTGGGAATATGCCTACAAACAAAGATACTCTATCAAATTGATTAGAATTATTTAGAAATGTGTAACCAAAGAAGCTTAATACGTTGGACGCCACATGCATTGCTCACCTTTGAGCCTCAAACAATAACTATTGCGTCTAGTGTCTTGGCAGTCAAAGACTTTAGACCAATTTTCCATCAAAACGTAAACAGATGTTGTAATGATTGGAATCAATTATCAAGCCAAGAAATCATGTGGCGATGACACACTTGATACATTCAAAAATAACATCTATAAACAAAAAAAAATGGCGCATCAATTAAACAACTAATTTTAAACAAATTAACGTATCAAATTATCACAACGTTTTAAAAATAAACGCTCGTATATCGGTGCTACTACAAGTTTTTTCCCGAGGTGCCCTGTCACAACAATCGTAGGGATCTCTCTCGGCTATTACCCTATTTAACTAATTTAATAATAGCGAAAACATGAGCTGGGCTGGTGTAAATTAGAACAAAAATTAGTATTGAGTTAGAAACGCTTTAGTCTGGTGTTATTTGTACAATTTGTTGATGGATAAGGTTAATTGAATTAGTAGATGATCAAATAATTTATGGAGCGTCAGAGCGTAACAATCGAATTATCGTTTTTTTAATTTATTATTTTAACTAGTTTTACGGCTGTCTCTCTCATCATCTTCTGGCAATTTAATAAAAGCTCATGGATTCGGGTCTTACTTGAAGATTCATGAAAAGAAAAAACAAATAGATACATAATTAAGCCTTCTAAACCTAAAATAAAAATGTAGTATAAAAAAACATACATACAGCCGAACATATAACCTCCTCCTTTTTTGAAGTCGGTTAAAAAGCTAAGAGCTGACATGATTTATTTTAAAACAATGCATTCTCTTTTAAGTAATTTCTGCTTCTAAATATCAATCTACTTCTAGAAAACTGCGTAATGTAAGCTCTCTTCGCAATCTCGACGTCACCAATGCATTAGATAACTTCAGCCCGCGTATCGTCTAGACGCGCACGCGCTTGCGCACGTTCCCTTGTCATAGCGCACTAGCGCCGCCGATTAACGGAGCACCTGCACAGCTCAGGTAGAGATACACAGTAGACCTGCGTTTTGGATCATAAAGATTAGCTTTTGATCGCGGCTTCACTCGTGCGAGTTTTAGTGTCCCCTTCCCAAATACTAGCTTTCGACTCCCGCTCGCGTGAGTTTTGGTCTGTCACAGAAGACCTTACTGCACAGTAGACCTGCGTTTTGGATTATTAAGACTAACTTTTAACTGAGGCTTGGCTCGCGTGAGGTTTGGTATGTCACAGAAGACCTTACTGCCCGCGTGTCCTCTTCCCAACTTTGTAAGCAGTATTTCCAATCGTGACGTCACCAATGCATTAGATAACGAAGCTCTCGTATCGTCTAGACGCGCACGCGCTTGCGCACATTCCCGTTGTCATCGCGCACTAGCGCCGCCGATTAGCGAAACACCTGCACAACTCAGGTAGAGATACACAGTAGACCTGCGTTTTGGATCATAAAGATTAGCTTTTGATCGCGGCTTCACTCGTGCGAGTTTTAGTGTCCCCTTCCCAAATACTAGCTTTCGACTCCCGCTCGCGTGAGTTTTGGTCTGTCACAGAAGACCTTACTGCTCGCGTGTCCTCTTCCCAACTTTGTAAGCAGTATTTCCAATCGTGACGTCACCAATGCATTAGATAACGAAGCTCGCGTATCGTCTAGACGCGCACGCGCTTGCGCACATTCCCGATGTCATCGCGCACTAGCGCCGCCGATTAGCGAAGCACCTGCACAACTCAGGTAGAGATACACAGTAGACCTGCGTTTTAGTTTATTAAGACTTACTTTTAACTGCGGCTTGGCTCGCGTGAGGTTTGGTATGTCACAGGAGACTTCATCTCGCGCGTGTCCTCTTCCCAACTCTACGTGAGTAGTATTTCCAATCACGATGTCACCAATGCATTGATTAGATAACGAAGCTCGCGTATTGTCTAAAGCCTGGTCCGTGAGCACGTAGAATTTTGTCCAATGACCCCAAGCTACCCATCCTTACCGCTCGCGCGTAATTATATTGCTGTCGTGACTGTGCGACGGGCGCCCGCAGTGAGTGTGCGAGCGCGACAGGAACATAATTACGCGCGAGCAATAAGGATGGGTAGCTTGGGCTCACGGACCAGGCTTTAGACGCGCACGCGCTTGCGCACATTCCCTTGTCATCGCGCACTAGCGCCGCCGATTAGAGAAGCACCTGCACTGCTCAGGTAGAGATACACAGTAGACCTGCTTATGGATTATTAAGACTTACTTTTAACTGCGGCTTGGCTTGCGTGAGGTTTGGTATGTCACAGAAGACCTTACTGCGCGCGTGTCCCTTTCCCAACTCTGCATAAGCAGTATTTCCTATTGTTACATCATCAATGCATTAGATAACTTCAGCTTTCTTTCTTTCTTTCATTAGACCTATGTTTTGGATTAGAGACGCTCTAGCTTTTGACCGAGGTATCGTCATCGACGGCATGTCTCATTTTCAAAAACCAGGATAACCGTGGACAGATAGAGTTACTTTCGCAAATGAGTATGGATAGAATACGAGGATGTAACATGTAGTACCTACGCAATTTATTTTATGCAATTTCTGCAATCATAATCATAATCATTTCTGCTTCATAAGTGTACAATGCGAAGGCACAGACAAATAGGACATGAAGGAACTAACTACTGCTATGATTTTTCACTGAATTCATTTAAATGGTTCAGCTGTAAATATGTAAAACATAGTCCAATCAATACATTAATTGAAACTGGAGAATGGTGACTGAGTTGCGCAGTGCGATTTATTTGGCAAATGCTGTAACTATGCTAAATTATGCAAACCTAGTGGAACTATTGAATCTTGCTATCTTGTGCAAAACAATGGCCTGTCCATCGCCAGCTATTAATACAAGGTGTGTGTAGGACAACTCGAAACGCGAATTATTTGCCAGCATTTCACTGAAAATTGTTTCAACAATTCTTATCAAGAATGCTTGTCACGTCGTCCGTCTACGCAGTCTATTTTTGCATCTTTCACTAACGTTGATTTTATTTGTGATTGAATTTGTCGATCGATGGATGTCTTCAGTCAGGTTTTGGCAGTTCAGACTAGAATCTTCTTCGTTTAGAAAAGGTTTTAGGAAATAAGGATTAATGCATATCACGGTTTACCCATTAAAAATGACGTATTGGTTAGAGCTTTGATTAGTCCTCTCCTTATCGGGAAACCCTTTGTTTTATTTTCTTGCCAGGAACAAAATCTACCGACCATTGATACCCAGAGTACGGTACCCATATATCTGAAGGTCTTGCTGTGGGGATCTTATTAACTATTCCAGGAAGTCTAGAAAAAGACTAAATAAAATCTACCGCAGTACTGCAAGAAATAATTGTCTTAATACAAGACCACTCAAAAATGTTTTGTTTTCTAAAAGCTTGCCTCCATTACACTAAAATAATATCGCGGACGACGTCGGGCGCAAGACCTAGTTCTTGTTCTTATTATTGGTGTTGGCTGAGGTTCGCCTCCCACGCCTGTAGCTCCGAGGATGATGAGGTCTATTTTGGGGCAGGTTTTGTTTACAGGTGATTGCAGGTGAGCTTTTGAGTCGAGGTGATGTCCAGTTTTGTTTTGATTTTGTTTGCCTTGTTTTGTTTTCCTGATAAAATCTGTCTCAATTTTGCTACCCGAAAACTAGATAGGGAAGACAATCGGTTGCTGATTGAAAGAACTGGGACTAGAAACTGTCGTCTTCGTCATTCGTTTATTTTTAACACAATTTAAAACATGGTATGAGTCTTGCAAGTGAAAAGCATAGAGACAGGTACTTATACCTATGTTGAAATGATATTTTCATTTCAACATAAAATGGTCATTCTTCTCTCTATAAAAACAATAGTGAGATGTATAAGTTTTGGAAGGTTAAATTGAGATCACGCTGTTTGTGAAACACAGTAGAAATAAAGTTTTCCATTGCACTTTGCAGGGAACTTTACACGAATCACAGTGTTAATTTAAAGAAGCCATGAAATGTGTAATTATTTACATGACTCTGCGTTGTAAATAAAAATACTTTAACATTAATTTTCCTCAAGGCAAACTCGATGGCGGGCATTTTCCCAGAATCTTTTTATGAGTTTTCCCGCCGTTCCCAGAACTGATACGGTCATGTCTTACACTGCAGAACTTTACGCGGCTATTGACAAACAGGATGATTTGACATTTGTTAAAGATCGTCTTTGTTTGAAAGCCAGTTCATTAACGTTGTCTTTTGTTTATGTCATCGTCCTTTAACACTTGCTTTGTAACGTTTATTCGTTCTATCCTTTTATTGCTGTTTTAATTGCCCAAACTGTAGCGAGCCGCTAGTGTTTCTTCACGAAAGAAAGACGTATGAAACGTCCAACCATGACAGAGGCTCGTCGTTGCTAGGTCAGGTATTATAACTATTCCCAGTTCTACTGGTGGTGCTGTATTATTTCCGCAGTTTTAATTTGTCGTGAATACACCTTTAATATATGTCTAAAATAAATTAAATCCATCCATTGTCATTGTTGTTCTAGAGAACAATCGTTTAGCTAGAACCGAGATAAGCAGGCCGGGAAAACTATCGAACAATTTTCAATTAGATTTTTCGCGGAAAAGCTTAAAGATTTATCACTGAAGATGAAAGAGCCGGCAGACGGGCCGGCGCTTTGAATTCACCATAAATCACGCGGATCTTTGTTCAGTCCGTTTATCATTTCGTCTATGGTTCAAACGGCAACGGGTAATACTACGGTTGTTTGCGTGCGTCACAAAAATTATATTTAATTTAATTTTATTTGCAGAATTTTGAGAAAATTGTTTCTATGATTTGTCATTTCATGCATTCTAATAACTGAAAGCCTTTCGTCTATGATTGCGTAATCCAGCCGGATTTTTGCTAAATAAGTAGATTAGATCTATGAAGGTTCCAATTAAAGTTCGGCTTGATCATCGTTTTCCATCAGGTGAAATCCAAGATAAAAGCTTCTTCGCTGTAGGTAAAAGATATTTAGCTAGCGGACGTAGACTTGAAAATACTATCACACACAACAGAAAAGCTCTTGGCGTGCATCTAGCCTGATAGATAGCAAGTGATGATCAGTGAAATCCATACTTCCGTAAATATCTTAATTTCTTTCCTGTCGCATATTTATTTATTTTTGCCCAGCATTGCACTGCCAAGTGAAAAGCCAGGTAGTGGTGAACTTGCGCGCGCGCAATGTCACCACATCTAATTATACGGCATCCTGCGGAAGCGCCGCAGGTGTCGTCGGGCGACGTTTCCGGCGCTGTCCCGTCTCTAGATCTACCTTGTGGGACAATAAAAAATAACGATATTTAATTATAAATCACTGATTTCTCGTGCGTGACAACATGTAAACTTTTTGCAATGTTTGATGTTATTTTATGGAGGAATCATGAGAAAACTTATTTATTTATTGAGTATGAATTATATGTGTAATGTTTTACCAATACATTTGCTTATCGTACAAATTATCAAAATAAAAAACCGGCCAAGTGCGTGTCGGACTCACGCACAAAGGCTTCCGTACCATTGATTTATGAAATTAAAATTATTATTTTTTATTTAAGTTATTAGTACCTATGAAAGATTACGCGGTAATAAGCGGTTTACGATTTACGAGGTATTAAAAAAAAACTACTTACTAGTAGTTTTTATAGTAATGTACATCATATGTTTTTTTCAATTTTTCATTTTCTTATTTTAGAAGTTAGAGGGGGGGGGGGCAACTTTTTTCTTTGGAACTTTGGAAGCGTCTGTCACGCAAACTATTCGGGTTAGAAAAAAAGTATTTTAGAAACCTCTATATCATTTTTGAAAACCTATCCATAGATACACCACACGTATGTGTTTGATGAAAAAAAAAAATTTGAGTTTCAGTTCTAAGTATGGGGAGCCCCCAATATTTGTTATTATTATTTTATTTTTGCATCAAAATCTTAATGCGGTTCACAGAATACATCTACCTACCAAGTTTCAACAGTATAGCTCTTATAGTTTCGGAAAAAAATGGCTGTGACATACGGACGGACAGACAGACAGACATGACGAATCTATAATGGTTCCGTTTTTTGCCATTTGGCTACGGAACCCTAAAAAGCGTGTGCTTGAGCTGAAATAAGGTACATGATAGCAATGCCGTCAAAATATTTTTTCTGTAGGCGATAAATATAAAAAGAAAAGGAGAGAAAAATAGTCAGGCTTATTTACGTTACAACCTTTTATCATTCTTTACTAAAATTATTAAAATCAATACTTACCTAATCACTTTTAATGAATCAACAAAAACAAACGGGGAAATTGATATCCCTGTTATACTACAAAATACATAAATACTCATGACTTTTCTAAAAATTTTGACAAACAATTCGCATGGTCAGTGTTCCATGAAAATGTAATTTACGTTATTTATCTACGTGAGTCACCGTTTCATTTCTATTGGCGCACGGCGCACGCGCATCAGAAAGTTTCATAATAACAGACATGAGAAAACGACCTTAATGTCAATGAGTCACGTATGATAAGGCCTGTCCACGATCACCTCGAGTGTCCGGGTGACGACGAGGACAGAGCAGACAGGACTCTTGCGCATTGTCAGCCATGCAATGTAGATAAATAAAATTATCTTGGAACATTTTTACACTTCGTCATTTAGTCCCAAATCAGGATAGGGTAGAAAACTAGGCATGGTGTGCAATGTGCATTATTAAAGTAAGTATTGTGCGAGGATCGAACCCGCTGCTGCGGCTGGTATAATAGTCCGGTACGCTAACCACTAAGTAAAATGGTGGCGTCAAATAATAAATACTCTGTTAAAGATATCTCATTTTTTAAATCGTCTTCCACTACTTCCCAATCTGATACAAACCGTAATTTCGCTAATAAATAAATTTTTAGCTTCAGCCGACGGCCATATTAAAATCGCCAATCAAGATACCACAGAGCGGCGCCAGGTAAAAAGGTTTTAAAATAGTATTTAATGACTACAAAACAAAATAAAGAAAACGAAAAACACAGGCTGCATTCAAGGCTGAAAAGCAGAAAAATATTTAAAAACAAACTTCATCGCAGCACTTTGCCATTGCTTTAATTTGCGTTTGGTTTTACATTTAGATTTTAAATAAACAATCAACACTCTTTCACAAAATGTTGAAAGGAACGGCGCTTACCTGAATGCTATTATGTCAGTAGTAGAGTAGGGGAGAGAGACTGAGTACGGTTGTAACAGGGTACGGTTGTAATAACTCAAATGTTATCGAACAGTGCTCGGTAGGTGAGGGGTACAAGGAGAAGGGCATACGGGCGACTAGTGTACTACATACAACCTTATTTGTCGTGTCGCCTTATACCCTTCCCTTTGTCATCATTGTATCAATGATGACATACATCCGTACCCAGTCTCCCCTAGTTTAGCGTTCTACTTGATAGAAGCTTCTATTTGCCCGTCTCTATACTATTATACGAAAGTGGTTTATCTTTGCCTTGCTTTTTTTTTTCGACAAATACAGTCAGCCCAAAATTCTTTACCTTGCTTCTATTGAATAATATTCGTTAATATTCAACTACTTAGGCTACTTCTACTAAATGTGGCATTAATAGTTCATTGATAGCTTCATTAATGTGATAGTTCAATAAAGTTTTCTAACTTATTAGGCATATTACCATGGACATTTTATGTTACAATCTATAGCTATTCCAAATGTTGCCACACGAAACAATCATTTTTTTTTTTTTTTTTTATGCATAACAAGGCAGGTATTTGACCACAATCGCACCTGATGTTAAGTGGGATGCAGTCTAGGATGGTACATATCTGCCCTCATCTGTAATCATCATCCGAAACGAGCAGATGGATGCACATTTACACAATCCGCTCTATTTTACGTTCAAAGCACTTAACGAAAGTATCAGAAATAACTGCTTTCCTTCACGTCTTGCACGCGAGCAAGGTTCCGATCGCGTTAAAAATACGGTTACAGCGAGGTTAGCCGTTACTCCAGACAAGATGACTCCATCTGCGCTGCAGTGTGATTTAATTTTCCCGTCAATCATTGTTCAAGGAATCAATTAGTTTTGTAAATTAAGTTTTGAGGATATGATTAGTTGGCGTTGATGGTCGAATTTGTCGAGATCTAGTAATTTTGGTTTGAAAATTGGAATCTTTAAGTATTAATTTTAGAATTGAATAAATTACTCGTTTAATGATGCCTCGTTGTATGCCTCTGGGGAAAGTTATTGGTTAAATTGGTAATTTGGCAAATAAGCTCTAACGAACAAAGGTTGCACCATTTTTTACGCTTTGCCATTTTGGCAGCACTTCATAACATGTTGTTAATGATTGCGTTGGCAAGTTACGTTTGGTATTTTGTTTTGCGTAAGATGAGTTCTACGTGATATTTACAATAAGACATATGACTGCCTGGCTGCACGGATCTATCTCATAAGATCCATTCACTAGATCCATTATGGATCTACTGAGATTTTATTTTCCAACTAGATCCACCGTGGATCTAATGAGAAGTTATTTATCATTTGATACACCATTACTCCTAGTCGCTACAAATGGATCTGAGGAGAATATTTTTCTCATTAGATCTATTGATATGCTCGAGCATGGATCTATGTAGATTTTTTCTCACTGGATCCATTGATTTCCATAACGATGGATTTAGTGACACTTTTTATCCCACTGGATACATTAACTCAGATCCATGGATCTACAGAGATTTTAGCACTACTAGATCCAGTTTTTCTGCTAGATCAACTTTATTGGATAGACTACAACATCAATGCCAATTTTATTACACACTAGCGGCCGCCCACGACTTTGTACGCATGTACCCCGTTTTACTAATTAATGGTACACTGTGATTCAAATACATAAAATATATTTATTTTCAATATATTACGAACGTCAAAAGGAGTCGTTTTTGCGTGTAAGAGTAACAAACATGTTGACATCCAGACATCCATACAAACTTTCGCATTTAGAGTAGGCGCGCACCGTTGATTTTTAGTTGGCCGATAGTTGCCCGATTTCAAATTGTATGAAGAATCGGCCAAATCGAATCGGCGTAGTGTGCGCACCCCCATACATGCCCATACTGATCAACAGCCCGACTAAACTATCGGCCGACGAAAAATCAACGGTGTGCGCCTACTCTTATAGTATTAGTAGGATAAGTAGTAATTAAATGTCCGTCATTCGGTACTTTTTATCCGACTGCGCCAAAAGGAGGGTTATGTTTTTCAAGTGTATGTGTATACAGGGCATTACAGGGTGTTTGGTGGAAGGTGAGTGTTGTATAGGTAACATTTTTAGAATAAAAGTTCGCCCATTTGACCCTAAGCTAAGTGAGCTTTTTTTTAATTGGTGTTTTTGTATTATTTTTTTCCGAAATTTGATCTAAAAACTGCTTAATTTTTTTTTCTCGCGTATTTTCAACCAATTTTTTTTATTTGGAATTAATATCGAATATGTTTTTGGTCAAATAAAATTAATATCAGATCCAGATAATGATTCGATACCTAGTTACGAGCCGCCAAAGTTAAGGGTGAATATCCCAAACACGTTTTTTACGCGGCGGAGCTGAGAATCGATGGGAGAAATGTAACTGGAGCGATGATTTTTTTTCTGTATATAGTTTATACAGCGTTTTACACGACAGCAAAGTCTTCAGGACAATAGGTAGTTATTTTATGTACTAAAAAAATTTTCAAAGACCCAAAATCTAATAGCGGTGGCGCGTCCTAACTCTATTTCTACTCATAAATTGTGTTATTCCTTCTTTCTCGGGGATTCTAGTAATTTAAAAATAGTATAGCCATAAAATACATTAAATAAGACTTCCAAATGATATGAAAGAAATGTGATATTTCATATTTTAAGTGTTTTAAATAGCCTTTCAAAACTGTCCCACGAAAAAAAGCAATTATAGTGGCTCAATTTCGACACTCTCTTACTTCTCCAAAGAAGCTTTGAGAGACGTAGAGTTCTTCTTCCCTGCATCACTCAACTGTGTCCTCCTGATCGGGCTATAAAGACTTGCGACTTGTGGTATTGTTTTTCCAGCAGACCCGTAAATATTAGTATCAGCGGCACAGGAATACAAAATTTTTCAATTTCGCTGGCAAGTGTATGAGTGAAAGCTACTTACTTAGATGCTAAACGATTCTTTAACATGATTAAAGTTTGGTGTTTTGTTGTATCTGCATACAGAAATTATTGATCAGAATTATAGTTTTCTTTATAATTTGAATTTTGTAACAGTTTTTCAATTCCGGTGGCGCAATTTCGGTGGCTCCGGTGGCGAATCTATTGCCGGAATTGGTCTTATTGGCTCTGGAGCATTGTACCTAGGTCTACTAAGGTCTCAGTCATAACTACAATATCGTCAGTGAATCGAAGTTGTGTGATGTACTCGCCGTATCTTGATACTGAGCTCGGTCTAGCTCAAAAGCTTGAAAACCTCGAAGTGGGAGGTAGTGAAGACTTTAAGAGATTATGGTGTCTCCAACTCTGAACCCTCGCAGCAATCAGATAAGTTTCGAGTTCTGATCTTGGGGGAGGGCTGATATGATGAAGTTTTCATACAAATACTTCAGAAGTTGCATGTATCGACAGTCAATTTGACGCCATTAAAGAGACTGCAGCACAGCCCAGGTCTTGACCGAATCGAAGACAGTACAAAAAGGCCAATAATAATGACTGATTATAGTCCTCAGTCTTCTGCATAATTTGACGCAGCATTAAATATGTACGTAGTATTACAAACGTCTTTTCGAAAATGAGGTTGTCTGGGAGACTGGATGTTTCAGGAAAAAGCTGCCTCACCTGACTCTGGACCATCGCCAACGTCCATTCCATTCCAGTCTCTAGCACCACCACCATGTCTTATTTTTTGGTTTATCGACCAATAAACATGGTGGTATTTAAGAGAACTTTAGTACTAGCATTCCATCTGATTTCATAAGCTCAGTTGTGATTTCATTATCTCCTGGTACATACCTTGTTGTTTTTAATAGGGCATTCTAATCTCACTCAAGCTAAAGTCTAGGATATCTTCGCTAAAGTGTCGGAATAATCTCGATCTTCAGCCTAATTACTAGTAGTGCTTCTTAATCTCTCCTAGCAGCTTAGGCATTTACCAAAATGGTTCTGCTATCCTCGTTATTCATGTTGGTATATTCAATTTGGTCCTCGCAAATACATACTTTCGATTTATTACAAAAAAATCGTCTCTATAATACACTTTGTATCAGCGTGAGGACTTGGATAGCTATTTATACATCGATACTAAGCAGAATCTTAAAAACAGATGAGAATAGTCCTGAAACAGCTAAAATTTCCCTAGTCTCGTAGGTTGCAATCTATTCTGCCACTCGAGATGAAAATTCGTGGGGCTTTGGAGCTGGATTGGCACTGGTCGTGGCTTAGGCTTCATCAGTCGACAGCTTTTGAGCATCTTTTATTCGGCATTCTTCTATTTCGGTGATGACTTCTTCTTCTTCCTCGGTCCCTCACTGATGAGGATCGCAACCGCAGATAGTGTTCCTTCATAGACTGCGGTCATAAGCTGTGTGGTGATCGGAGAATGCAAATGTGATTAAATTGCCTGTTCGTCTAAAAATGATTACTACATTTTGATTTTTGCAGTACTATTAGGGTGCAGCTCAGTACGCTTTTACAGTTCTGGCATCTTTTGCTAGGCCTTCTCTCTCTATGAGGCTGGCTGGATTTAGTCCTCCGTTTCTTAATTGTACTACTTTCATCTAGCTCATTGTCGCTAGGTTTGCATAGTTTTCCGTTAAATTACCCTGTCACAAATATGTAATGTGTTAGTTCAGTAGCTGGGATAGATCTAGAAATATCTTCATACTTAATCTCCAGTTCGCATGGTCTTTAGCGAATAATTAGTTGCGTAATTCTGAGTATAGGATAGGTATGATACCATCATGAAAACTTGGCTAGCCTGGACCAATATTTTTACTTATGGAAGATAAACCTAACACCAACCTGGGGCAGTTGGTCGCCCTCCCGGGACTAGAGTTGGTTTCTGGGTTTGAGGGTCATGTATGATGTCTTTGTGATGACTCTAGAATAACGGGGCTGTTGGCGGCTAGAGCCAGAAAGTTTTGGATTTGTTCTCTATGGAGGGATTTTGCCGTTATCACCATGCTTAGCAGGCTGGTTGGTAGTTCCAGTATGGTAGTATAATACCCGGAAAGATGCTGCAGCCCACCCTCCAGTATTTTGATTCCTTAGTCGGCTATTACGACTCACGTGGGAAGATTTGATGCTTTTTTAGGGTCACAACACAGGCCTGAATATTGTTTTTAATTATAAACATCTTTACTGGATAATAATACTTAATTGATTACAAATAAATAAGTAATTTGAGACAATCATCCGTAACATTCCGAAGTCCGCTGTATAAATAAATTTCGGTGGATTGGTTCTTAATTCCGGTGGCTCAAATACAATTTCGGTGGCTCTTGATAATTTCAAATTGACATATCTCGAGAAGTATTAATAATATTTTGATCTCTACCATATCATTGAATAATACAAGTTATTTACTATTATTTCTGCCACAAAAAAGTTTTGGAAAGTGGAAATTAAAATTCGCCACCGGAATTAGGCAAAAAACGAGTTTGTTGATATTCACCCTTAAACAAAAACAAAAACGATAAAAAAATCAACTTCGATTCGATTAAAAAAAAATGGTTATAATAATGAATAGCCAATGATCTTAAAAACATCTCTAGCTTCTCTTCTTTCCAATGATATATCACATGTAGTAATTAGAAAAAAATCAAAGTTTATGGAAATAATAATACAAAAATTATCCATACATTTTTCGGGAAGAAAAAAAGAAAAAATAATTCAGTTTTCTCACATCGAAATCACAGGTGGCAATTTTCTAAAAATACAAAAAAAGCCATAATGAATCCTATCTATACTTATAATAAATCTGTAAAGAGGTCAATTCTGTACATGAAATATATTTTCAAAATAACTATCAAGGGGTGATTAGTGATCGATACTGATGCCAAAAATGCAATCAGTAAAATTTTTGTCTGTCTGTCTGTCTGTCGGTCTGTCTGTCTGTCTGTCTGTCTGTCTGTCTGTATGTTCCTTATAGAAACAAAAACTAATCGACGGATTTTAACGAAACTTGGTACAATTATTCTTCATACTCCTGGGCAGGTTATAGGATACTTAGGAATTCCCACGGGAACGGGAATTAGCGGGAAAATCCTTTTGTATGAAAAATCTAAACCGCTTAAGTTAGACGCTTAAAATTTGGCATGTAGGTACCTTAGTAAACTAAGAGCTTAGTTACAACAAGGAATTCCCGAAATTCGGACAAAAACGGGAATAAGAGGGAAAATCCTTTTGTATGAAAAATCTAAACCGTTTAAGTTAGACGGTTGAAATTTAGCATGCAGATACCTTAGTAAACTTAAAGCTTAGTTGTAACAGGATATTGCAAAATTCCTACGGGAACGGGAGTTAGCGGGAAAATCCTTTGGTATGACTGACTCACTGACATATCAACGCACAGCTTAAACGGCTAAACGTAGGCACTTGAAATTTGGAAGGGACGTAGCTTAGGTACCGTAGAGGTGCACTAAGAAAGGAATTCCCGAAATTCCCACAGGAACAGGAATTGCCGGGAAAATCCTTTTGTATGAAAAATCGAAACCGCTTAAGTTAGACGCTTGAAATTTGGCATGCAGGTCCCTTAGTAAACTTAAAGCTTAGTTACAACAGTGCGAAATTCCCACGGGAACGGCAGTTAGCGGGAAAAAACATTTGTATGAAAAAATCTAAATCGCGTAAGATAGATGAAGGGGGTAAAACGGGATCCACGCGTACGAAGTCGCGGGCGGCCGCTAGTCGATAATAAATTACAAAAATATCCATTGTTTTTAGAACTGCCTTGAAAAAGAAAAAGTCGTTGGTTAGCCTGTATTTTTTGTTTTGTTTTTATATGAATTGCAATAAATATAATTAAAATCATGCTATCTTTTGAATAATAATTATAACATTTAAACCCCGAACCCTCAATGAGTGACGTTATTGAAAAAGTTAGATAACATTTTTTTTGACAAATATTCGTATGAAGTTGAGCAACTATTTTTTATGTAGTTTAAATTTCTTCTCACTAGATCCATTACAAAAAGTTGTATCTAATGAGAAAAATATTCTCATCAGATCCATTTGTAGCGACTAGGAGTAATGGTGTATCAAATGATAAATAACTTCACATTAGATCCACGGTGGATCTAGTTGGAAAATAAAATCTCAGTAGATCCATAATGGATCTAGTGAATGGATCTTATGAGATAGATCGATATATTTTTGCTTAAAAAATATATTCATCTTTCTTTTGTTTATAAATAACTTGTAACCGGAAAAAGCATACGGCGGGCGCACCGTCTGCCTCCGCGAAGGTGCGAGTCGGCGTCCGCGCCAGTCGCTCCGCGCGCCACGCTCAGAGCTCACGCACCACTCGCGCCACCGCCGCTCCGCCGCATCGGCCGCGCACGCAAACACTCGAGTTTACAAACAAATATTATTATGCCGGCGTAAAACAAATCAGCAACAATGTCGTTCTGCAGAATCACAGGCCGCAGCAGGGGGCTGCCCAAACCCAACTATTTTCCGCTTCTTCTGCCCATCTCGCCGGCGGACGCCAAGCGTTGCTGCAGGATCACCGGCAAATCCTACGGACTCCCGTCTCACCACTACATTCCAGTGCTACTCACCTCCCGCTCGGGAAAGACCAAATGCAAAATTACTAACGTATCCGGTGAACTCGGCCCGCACCACTATGCGCCCGAAATTAACTACGGTAATAGAAAGCACGAAATGCTACCGGACTACAGATACATTTTCCCCGTTTTAGACGGCTCTACCGAGGCTCAGAAAGTGTTAATGGAAATGCTGATAGGAAAACAAGTGACCGAAGACAAGCGATATGTGTACACGGTTCAAGAGAGACGGTGCAGTTTAGTTTTCTCGGCTCAAATGGAAGCGGCCGTCCGCGATGGTGATGTGCGCGACGTCATGCTGGCGAAGGATTCGGACACAGTGCTAATCAAAATGAAACAAGGCCGCAGTGTATCGATGGACTTCAAAGATTTTACTGAAGACGTAGAAATGTACGAAGGAGAGGGACCAAACGCAGAAGTTTTAAAACAAAGAGAACTAGAAGAATTGGAAGAAAAGAAAAAGAAGAGAAAACGAGCAGGTCTCTCATCGATGAAAAAGATATTTGAAAACAAAGAAAAGTTGGCTGAGGTGCAGGAGTTGGAAGAGGAAAGACATCGTCAAGATCGAATGGCTAAGAAAGCAAAATTAGAGGAATACAAACACGAAAAACACGACGTCAAAACTTTCACTTCAACGAATTATGATGTTAATCATATGCGTTCAAAGTCTAGTATTATTATGTGCAGTGGTGAATGGCGAGATCAGTTGCATCCTATTATTGAATCTTGGGATTGGGACGTGTTTGAAAAAGAAATGCATCAACATGATGAACATTTAGTTCCGAAGGCTAGTAAATTACCTATACCGGTGAAGTTAACACCTCATCATTGTGATGCTGAAATTTATGAAACTGACCGAAATATCAGTGATATTTCGATGTCTTTAGAAAATGTTCCTTGTGTGAACCCACTGAAACCAGTCAAGACACGGCCTGATGAAACAGTATTAACTGCTGTGAAACAACTGTCAGAAGAACGTTTGACTGAAACATCAGACGTCACAGAAAAGTTAGTTGTAGAAAATAAAATTGGCATGCTCCCTATTTTAGAGCACTTGCCAGATCTAGTTAAAAATATAAAGAAGGGTAAAAGAGAAAAAATTGCTAAAATATCAGGCCTGACATTAGACATAAACAAGGCGAAAAAATTCATCCCCGGTCAACATGTCAACACACCTCAAGGACCTGTCTTTGTGCCTGGCCAAACTGTGGAAACTCCTTCAGGTCCTGTGTTCGTACCAGGATTGACTGTAAATACACCTGCAGGTCCTGCAGTTATTCCTGGACATATTGTCACCAACGAGTACACAAATGAACCCTTCTTCCTTGCGGGACAAGTGATGGAAACGACAAATGGAGAAGAATTTGTATGTGGACAAACAATCAAAAATAAAGATGACACGTATCGGTTTGTTGAAGGTCAAACAGTGCTATCACAGGAAGGACTTAAGTTTGTCCCTGGAAAAATAATAAACAACGGCCCAGAAGATGTGTTCGTGCCAGGTCAGACTATTTTGACTCCAGAAGGAGTCCAATTTGTGCCTGGTCAAACAATAACAGAAAGCAACGGTAATATATTCACGCCCGGACAAAATGCCAAAATAAACAATGAATGGCAATTTATACCCGGACAGGTAGTTCATCAAGATAATGAGTTACACTTTGTTCCCGGTGCAACCATTGCAACTCCTAATGGCCTCAAGTTCGTTCCAGGGCAAACGGTAGCCATTGATGGTGAAACGTGCTTTGTACCTGGCATAACAAAAACTACGAGTGGCGACAAACTAGAGTTCGTTCCTGGCACAACAGTGGAAACAATAGATGGACCGAAGTTCATTGAAGGACAAATAGTCCATACTGAGTTAGGAGAAAAGTTTATGCCTGGAAAAACTTTTGTTCAATCTAATGGACACGTTGAATTTTCGGTAGCAAAAACAATGGAAGATATTACTTTCTCTGAAGGTGCTCCTGTGGGCCTTCCTATCGACATCAAAACAAGCTCATTATCTGAAGAATCTTTGTATGTCTTTGGACATATGATTCAAACAGCTAAAGGTATTGAGTTTTACCCTGGTCCAAGAATACCTAAAATTGAAGGAAAAGTTGTGCCTGGAAGATTGGTTAAAAATGAAGCGAATGAGTCTCGCTTTGTTCCTGGAATGATGGTCGAAGGCATTTTTGTGCCGGGACAAATTGTGTTCACAGAAAACGGTGAACAATTTGTTCCAGGCCAGGTAGTAGATACTGCAGATGGACCTAAGTTCGTCCCAGGTCAAGTAGTAAATACTAAAACAGGCCCTAAATTCGTTCCCGGTCAAACAATACATACTATCGACGGGCCGCGATTTGTTCCGGGACAAATTATTGAAACAAAGGCTGGACCAACATTCATCCCTGGACAAGTTATTTCTACTGAAGATGAAGGCTCTAGATTCGTACCTGGTCAAGTAGTTGATACTGAAGAAGGTCCAAGATTTGTGCCTGGACGAGTTATTGAAACAGACGATCATGGGGTGACATTTGTGCCTGGACAGATAGTTCAAACGCCAGAGGGCTTGAAATTCGTTGCCCCTGACCTTACTGAAGGTGAAGAAGGCCTTGAATTTTCAGTTCAAAGCTTTGTCGTCACTCCAGAGGAACTCAAGCTCTTAAAAGTGAAAACGAACCCAAATGACACTACATCGACAAAAGGAGAGCTAACTATCGATACAAACATGTTAAGACAGCTTTCAGAAGCTGGTATGTCTATTGGAAGGCAAGTCCCAGCTGAGTTACCTGCTATTAACGTCGTTTTGAATGAAACAAGGAATGCAGAAGCTTTAAAAGCATTTGTGACCGATTTTGGACTGAAAGATGATGTTGCCAATCAATTAATGCAAGTTATCACTTCGATCATAGAAATGAGTGCTCACTTGAAATCCGAAATTCGTGATAATAATTCTGAAAATGAATCGATCAATGACAAGAAAAAGCGAAGATCAGACAAAAAAAGACTAGGGATTCAACAACACAATGGACCGACTGAAGAAAATGGGCAAACAGCTCAGCAGGAACATGTTAAAAACTCAATTGCTGCTGCTGTGTTGGCTGCTTTAGTAACGGCTGAGCAGTTTGAAGAAGTCAACAATAATAACAGTAAAGAAAAATATCAGCTTATACTCAAATCTATTAATACTATATTAGGAAATACAATTGACGAAGATTTTGTGGCATCTATGTTCCAAATTCTGCAGACGAACGAAGACAAAGAAATACTCTGTGAAGAAATACTTGACAACACAACACAACCTAAAGTAGAATTAATCAAAATTGCGGTAAATAACGGTTTGCATAAACATTCCTTTACCGAAGAAGACATCATAGAAAAGTTCGGAGATTTTTTGAGTTCTGAAAATGAGGTATTAGGTCCTGCTTTCAAAAATATTTCTAAAAATGACGCGAGTGTCCTGCATCACGTTTTGGCTCATATTTCAGACTCAATCTCATTTGTGAAAACAGACCATGAAGCAACTGAAACATTGCAGAAAGCTATTGTATCTGCCGTGCAAGAAGCTAGCAGCAAAGAGTTAGATATAATGCTACAAGATCCCAATCAAGAAAATCTGAAAGAACTGATTGTTCAATCAGTGGGACTCGCTAAGATACTGGGCATGAGGGATGTCGCTATGAACTTACTTTCTGTCGTTAATAATGAAGAAAGCTTGGCACAAATCGCTAATGATGCGACGAGTCTTAATATTTTGAAAAGATTGACAGTTATGAGAAAATTGGCTGATCAAACGCCGAGTCTCAATTCTGCCCTTAAAAAATTAGAGACAAACCCAGAACTGGCTCGCACCGATCCTAATCTCAGGGATTTAGTGCGAGAAAGTGCGGCTCTTATGATCGTTCCCGAGGAACCACCCCTCATGACTTCAGCCGACGTTCCACTGAGTTTACTTGATCCCGAAAACAGTTTGGCGATGGAAGACTTCCTATTCCAGCGGAAAAAGCACCCTGGAGCTCTTTTGATTATGAAAAAAGGCTTGCAAGCGGTCGTGCCCCGTGAAGCCAGCCGCGCCGTGTTGACCGGTCAAGTTGCATACACAGTTCTTGACGAAAGCGGAATCAGACATTTTGAGCCGATGCACGTATTCTCAGCTCTTAACCTTAGTCAGCCGACAGCCCATAGATTTTCAATGTACAGCTGTCCTGTGGTAGACAATGACGACGAAGACTTGCAAACGTTTACTGGCTACTGCAATATTAGCAACAATCAGAGGATCACCAAGTTCGGTGGTTGGTCTCGAAGATACAGCGGAGTTTTGTTAGACAGAGAAAATACCAGAAGTCGAATGAGCAGTTTAGAAAACACGCCAAGCTATAAAAGATATCCGTCCCGATCTTTATCTAGATCTCGTTCTAGTTGTAGCAGAAGTCCTCCTAAGGTAAAAACTTACTAGAATAACTGTAAACAGTCAACCGTATGTAGGTTTCACTATTTTGATATTGTTATTTAATTTTGGTTTCTATTGTTACAGGTAGAAGACGTAGTCGTTGCGACGACTGACTACACCGCCGCGGCGGATGACGAGGTGTCGCTCAGGGCCGGCGATATCGTAGAAGTTCTCGACACGAAAACCGCACTCGGATCCAAGTAAGTACACTTTTCTTATCGTCAGCATGAGCTTTGCACAACTGTGCCCCCATTGATGTACTTCATAATTTATAAATAACTAGACATGCGCGTCTTGTGAAACTGGAGTCATTACTTCGCCTCTAAACCCGGTTGGCTTTCGTACGAAATATTAAACAGACTACACATCGCACTAATAGTTAAATACACACCACCGCACCGAAATAACACCTAACAAAACGCCACGAAAATATTTTAACGACAACATAATAAATTGCAATTCTAAAAGAATCAGATTAATTCATTTTGGAAGTAGGTTACGCAAGGGAAATGTCAAGAATGCGCTTTAGTAAGTTTTCGGCTGCGATGCGCACATTCCGCATGGGACTTCGATACCGGGTAAATTTAGCTCGGGTCGATGCACCGGCCTTGCGCAACACGCGTCCACATTTTGTCTATCTGCAATGGTTTTGTCAATAAACTCATTCGTTTGCTGCACCTTCCATCACCTAACTAACGAGCTCGTCATCACTCACGTGTGCGTTATCACCACTGCACTACACACACAGTGACGTAATGGTTTACACTTGTTGGTACAGGTACAGAGGTCGGGTATATTGTTACGAGAACCATTTCTTCCAGTCCAGAGGACCGTCTCTAGACTATGTGTTTAGCGTCCCCACGTACAGAATGTACTATTACTGAGCCTGACAAGGAGGAGGAGCAGATCATACACCGCATTGTAAATATCCCGCTTCAAACAAGAGGTGTCTTGAATATTTGTTGTATGTTACCAATATCATTGTTCTCCGTGTTGTGATCGACATTTAACTACATATTGTGATAATCTGTATTCAATCGCGCCATGTGTTGGCTTACCATTTAGTGTTGTATGTAAATCATTTTATGTGTATTTTTAAGATATACCTATCTGCGATTTATGTTTATCAAAATACAGTGTGAGTCACGTTAAAGTGTACATATGAAAATAGATGAAACTAGACCTATTTTTATCGACAAAAAAGAGGTCAAAAACTTTTTGAGTTTTTTTTTTTAATTTTTTATAGAATTTTTTTTCTTCCAATTACTTATTGTAAAGAAAACGTAATAACTTTTAAACTAAGAGGTATATCCTGATAAAATAAAAACAGTAATAATGCTAAATAACAGGCAATACTAAAAAAATACATAAAATACACAAAAAAGGCCAACAAATAATAAAAAATGACAATTTTTGAAAAAATTCTGCTTAAAAATTCGTGTTTTTTTGGTTATTTGATAAATGTCTCCAAAAATGCCCCTATAACTGGTGGTTTTTATTACTTTGTATTATTCTCTATCGTATTACCTTCGTAAAACCAAAAATTGCATGTCTCTATCCCTATCACAACGTTTGCAATGATCGTTTGAACTAAGCCTCTCCGAGCGCGCCATTCAACGCTTCGTTAACAACAAAACTGAAAATGGCTCTAGATTTGTAATTTTGATAAAGACAAGTTAGATTTCAAATAAAAACAAAAGATTTCGAAGTAAAATAAGCATTTTAGTTAAAATTAAATTGTCTCTACCTGTAGCGGAGAATAATGTTGTGGCAGGCCTTTGTTCAAACGATCATAGCAAATGTTGTGATAGGGATAGAGACATGCGATTTTTGGTTTTACAAAGATAATACGATAGAGAACAATACAAAGTAATAAAAACCACCGGTTATAGGGGCATTTTTTGGAGAAATTTATCAAATAACCAAAAAAACACGAATTTTTAAGCAGATTTTTTTCAAAAAGTATAATTTTTTATTATTTTTTGGCCTTTTTTGTGTATTTTATGTATTTTTTTAGTATCGCCTGTTATTTAGCATTATTACTGTTTTTATTTTATTAGGATATACCGCTTAGTTTAAAAGTTATTACGTTTTCTTTACAATAAGTAATTGGAAGAAAAAAAATTCTATAAAAAATAAAAAAAAAATCTCAAAAAATTTTTGACCTCTTTTTTGTCGATAAAAACAGGTCTAGTTTTATCTATTTTCATATGTACACTTTAACGTGACTCACACTGTATATTACTATAGCAGGCTTATAAGATTCGTGTAACTCCACTGTAGGTGTGCAATACGATACTGTTGCCTTTATTATTATCCCTATAAACCAGATTGCTAACTCTAGTTTTATGTTAAATCTGAAATATTTTTGGAAAACTTAACATTCGAACAATATTAAACAAACAAAAACATGCTTTCAATAGGTATAGGTCCAAATAAACTTGATAATGTTTATGCAGGAAAGGTTAGTAATACGAAAATGTAGACAGATTTTAATTTTAAGAATAAAGCTATAAAAAGTTACTTGTCTTTTGTTTTTATTTACATCATCTTAAGATTTTTAATTCTTTATGTAGGTACAATAAATAAATTCAGACATGGTAGTATTCGTCGAGCTTTTCTACTGCTTTGAATTAAAAAGAATGAAATTACAATGATTTTAATAAGTATTATGATATGTTCAGTTCCACAATAGTGACCAGTTAGTGTAAAGTTCATTAACTTAATGTTACGGTTGTGTAGAGTCATCACCTATCAGTTTATTATCCCTAATAATTCATATTACCATAATCTCCTACAAATATTAGTCATATGAATATAATTTCCCACCTATTCCCCGTTTGAAGTATTTCCCGTGACGTAAGCCGGTGAGTCAGTAGACTGTCCTTTCGCGTGGGATCATGTATTAATATCGCTGTGGAAACCGACTACTTCATATTTCCATTTACATACAAAAAGTTTGTATGTCCGTACTAAATGGTGACACAAACTTCTTTGGTTTTCTTTTTTTCAGTAAATGCAAAATTTGCTAAGTTTTATGAAACCATTGACTCGTAAAATTAACTTTTTATTTAAATTTCGTTGATAGAACATCCCTATTGCATTACAACTAAATATTTTCCGTATGTCAAAAAATAATCTAAAACTACAGTTTTAGATTAATTTACAAATTACAAGAAGAAACTAAATAGGGTTAACCTAGCAATTCCTAAACCTACCTAACCTACCTAAAATAAAACTACCTAGTTATGTTATGATACTCTGTGATAAATGCCGTGGCAAAAATGTATGTATATGCAGACATATCCAAGTGCACCCACTAGTTCTACCACTTATACTGCCAATTTGAATCTGGCGTCACGCCAAGCAAATCATCCAGGTAACTTCGCGTTATAATTCCATCACACGTTCCTTGATTACTGGCTCTTTGTCCACGACATAATATATTCGCGCGAGTGACGCCGAATTGCACTTTGCAGTCACGAATACGATACAGTAATTGTTAACTGTCCAGTAAGAATTAAGACGCCATAGTATGCAGCAATTTGCTTAAAGTCTTTGTATAAATCTGATGAGAAACAGTTATGTGTCGTGGGCCTGTAAAATACAGTATAATGTATTCGATAAAAAATGCGAATTACCAATGAGGGTATACTTATTTATTTAATTTACTGTGGACTTACAGTTTTACCCAAAACGTCCATCAGCAACAGAAGTACATAATACACAATTATAAAATATACCAAACTAGTAATCGATTTATCATAAAAATCCTAATACATATCGTAATGTCGCGATGATATTCTTTTTGGTTCAGCGACTGCATTACACTAAACGGGACTATTCCCACCTCTCATTCCCACTGATGCAACTTTTGTTTAGCTAGGATCAACAGTTTGACCGCCAATAAAAATCCAACAAGTGAAGGTCAAGTTTGTCCCGGGGGAAAGTTAAACTGTCATTGGACCCGCAACGAAATGCATTACCTATTAACTAAGAATTGGATGAAATATTAGAGAGTAACAATAGGTTTACTCCGATACAAATAAGTAGCGTCTACAGATATGGTAAGTAAGACTTATCAGAATGGTGGATGTTGATGGAATAAAAAAGGACAAAGAAAAGGCCAACAACGAACAAGTTACTATGATACATTTAGCCAAATTTAAAAATCGTAATTGTAGACACTTAAAAATATTACGGACACTAAATACCTACACTTCATAAACATTACGCTCAAGTCTGTCGGAGATATAAAAGGAATCATCACCACCCTCGTCTGCTAAAAAGGGTTAACGTTTTTCAGATTTAGTACGTTTAGTACACGTATAGCAGCTATATTGTGGTGTAAACAGATTTTAACTTGGAAACATAGTAGTTGGACTCGATTTGCAACCGGGTTTGTTAATGATAGCAAATTCGATGACTCTTTCTTTCTTTTTTTTACTTTGAGGTGACATTAAATACTTACATCATTAGGTTGTTGTTACATTATTTTCAGTTACTTTGGAATGATAATAACCTTATTTCTGATATTCTCTTCCAACTAAGTAATTAGATAGGATCAGCATGTTTCACAAGAAAAGCTGGCACCAGACAAGAGATTGTTGACTCAAATAATTCATTGTCTTGGAACAAATTCAATAGAACCTGTTTACATACAGTTTGTTTACACAACTAATTGAGTAACAGGTTTAACCGCATTATGAAACGCTGTTGACATGAAGAGGTTATTTCTGGCCGGGGTCTTATCGACCTGAAAGATGGAAAAAAGTGGTAAAAAGATACTATAGCCAATATAATCGTACTTAGTACCAACTGAAAAACTAGTACTATGATGTAAATTCATTAAGGCATTTGAAAGGCTTCTGACTAATCGAGAGTTTCACTTTTATCCCATACCTAATACAGACTAAAAAATATATAGAGTTTAATCTTCCAATCCTTTGAGATAACCCAAAATCTAAGTCCAATTGTAACGAATGAATCTAGGATACGATTACTCTAAATTATTGTAAGTAAAGACATGCCTGAAGCTAATCAAAAAGTATACTTATATTACTATTATTTAAAAAAAAACAAGTTGTCTTCTAAATAATATGCCCATGAATAGGTAAAACGACAAATGGTGGAGGAAAACCATATCTTCTCATCAGAGTAAATTTTTCGAAGATATGGTGAGGGTCATAAGGGCCCAGTGCCTGCACAGCCAAGTGAGGGTTAAATCTGATCCGTGGCTAACTGGGCTAGACGCTGGAGCGCTGGAGAGCGAATCTGTGCCGCATTGACGTCACGCCGTTTCTGGGGCGGCCTGAAATAGCGCGCGCGCAGCGAGTGACACCTTTGTTGCGCCGGACTTTGTTGACCAATAAGGATAATAATGATTTATTTTGAGCGGGGTAATTTTCGTTTATTGTTCTAAAAAAGAGGACTAAAACCTTTATGTAGTAGTTTTAATTTTAAAGGCATGTTTCCTCATCACTGGCTAAGAAAGGCTTGGAAAAAAATAAAAATAAAAAATAAAAATTGTTGCAAATTGGTAAATAAATAAGTTAAGTTTTATTTTTATAGACCCATCATCACTGACTATTATAAGCTTCGATAGTGTATACTTATCTAGCAAACAAAATGACTGGTAATCAATCACCGCACCGGTGACTCACTCGCCTCACACTGTGACGGACCGAAAGCCCAAGGAAAAAGCTGGTTGTTAATAAAACATATTGTGATGTGATTGACTTGGCATGAACATAATAATATTCTCTTCTCATCTCTCTTCTCACCATTCGTATAATTTTTATGGTAAAGGCGTTCTCGTCGTGACAGCAAACAAAGCGTGAATATAAGCGCAAGCGCAGCTAAGCACATTTGGCTGAGCACCAGCCGTATGGCGGGCCACTTCAAACGGGGTAATCGGTTATTTAATTTTATACCGCTATTTGTTTTAAAGCAGGATGTGTGTGCTGAAATAAATGATTATAGGTATATTAAGATGAAATATGGGTAACACTTATAAATAAGTTTGTAAAGGTGAAATTGCAACAAAAAATGAGAAGTGCGCTTCAGGAAACCTTTCCAATAGGACAATTCGGCTACTTTTGTCGTGAAAAAGATGAAGCCATCAGTTAAAAGGACAAGATTCTGGGTTGTACCATCTTACTTTAACTTTGACAAATGTCAAAAATCTGTCAAACTCCATACAAAAAACACCGGTTATCGTCAAAGCTACGGTCAAAGTTAGGTGGTGCAACTCAGCCTTAGTTATTTCCATATAATTTTGTCTTATAATCACTAAAATATAGGTTTCAAGCCTTGTCTTAATCGAAAGTCTGACCCAAAGGTGACGACTGTAGTTTTTAGTCAATGTTTTCAATAGATCCAAGCCGAATGAGAGTCATACTCGTCGTATTCTTATTCTAAAACAAACCTAGATCTTGAATCAAAATGCTCTTTAAAATACAATAATGATCATCGATGCTCTTTAAACTCCCACTCCATCTAGGAATAAACCTGTCAAAACAGATCACATGAGGTAACCCGAGCCGCGCGGACCCTGACATTGGACAGTTCAATGGACACCCGAGACACCTGCACGCTGATTGATGGAGCTCTCGCAAATGGAACGAACACGATCTTTTGTATAACTCTTAATTTATCCGCCCTAATTGGTGCAGGGCTTTCAGCAAGATCGTTTTATCGATCATTACTTTCTTCATAATATGATCCACCTGTAACTATGGTCAAGCTCAAGTGTAAGAGAGAAGTTAAAGGAGTAGGATACTTTCTGTTTTAAAAAGCTGAAACTCAGCATTCAGAATTATGAAAACTTGCACCTTTGAGATGTATTCTAAGATTTCTGATCAGATGATTCTACTTAAATAAAAATGTAGAGTCCTTACATACACATTGGAAAGCTTTTCATATTTAGTGTCTGAATTTTCTGTCCTTTCTGTTCTCTTCTGAAACCAGCATAGGTTATGTTGGTGATTGATTTTTTTACTTGTAGGTAACTTATTGTGTTAAGATATTAATTTTTACGTACCTATTCATTTAAACATTTTGAAAACCTACTACATTAGTGACTTCATTTATAAATACATTTCATAATAATTTACCATAATATTGAAGTTTAAAATTAATCTATTGGCACTGAAACAGTTTCATACTTAATATACTCCCCTATCTTCATAGTCTCAGTTATAAAAACATCCCCACAAAATCTTTCACGAAGCACGTACTACCAGTCTAGCACCCACAACATACTAACCGGTCCCCTCCCCCAGGAGGCCCCGGCTGGACCTGGACCCGGCCCTGGACCTAGGAGACGCTCAACTCCTGGACACGTCGGCCGCCAAGCACAAGATAGCAGTGCGCCCCAAGAAGAACCACCCCAAGACCAGGGCCAACGGAGTCAAGGCGGCAGCCGACAGGTCTGTACTCAGATAACGCTTCCTTTTCGCACTAACGAATTCATGTTCACGTGTCGTAAGCATCTTTAAATTAGGGATCAAAATGAAATAAACAGCAGCTTTTGAAGTAAGTATCTGCTCTATACGTATCCTACCAGTAGTAGCGAGTCGCAGCAAAAATGACCAGCTCTACGCGACAAAGACAACTCAGGGCAGGCAAACTGTTCTGGCGCTGCCAATGTTAAAGGGTGGTGACTGATGGTACATTCACTATGAACCAGTGAAGTTGCCAGTTATTGTGTAAACTTAGGTTAAAGGGTGGTGACGGTTGTGCTTAAATTACGCGATATGCGCTTACCAGCTTTTACTAATTTTCTACATAAGCTGTAAATTGAAAATGCTATAGGAATGCAGCCAAGAAGTTATAGTCTACTAGTTTTTCCCCTCTTCTATGGTAAACACAGACTTCTTGGTACGAGTAGGTATAATGTGCAGCATTGGTTCTAATAACGGTTTGCCCTGTTTATCTAACCTAACTGCATTTTTCATAGCCACTTAAGCTTCCGAACGACCTTCACCATTCCGAAACATTACAACTGGAATCCGACCGTGGTCCCATTCCCCAATTCCGATGGAATTAAACGAAATTTTACACTGAACAAAATAAATCAAAATAAATTACATGTGGAATGACCGCGTTTTGGAGCGAACGCTAGAGCCATTTGTTAGATGACTCTATTTAGTTCAGTAACAGTTACATAACGCTTTTCTTATGTGACTACCCGCGGCTTCGTCTGCGTATTATTATTTACTTCGAGCACATACTTAATTCTATTTGAAAAACTATTTAGTCCTACTGGACTAATTCACTTTTAATTCTAAAACTACCTATTTACGCTCTGACTAATTTGAGACTAACTGCAGCTCTTTAAACCTTATCTATAGCGACTAGAGCCTTAGCTTTGAAGATATTTTAATGTTTAGTTTGGTATCGGAGGAGCAAATCGGTAGAGCGGTGGAGAAGCAATAGGTTCTACTCGCAAACTTTATTTCCCTTTTCACCCTTCTAAAGATGTATCTACGACGTGATCAGCGGTATAGCTTAAAACAGAACAAACAGAAAGATATTATAATACAGTAGGTATATACTGAGTAACATTCAGATCCACAATATTAGTATAGATTGATGTGTTCCACTAGGTGACCTAAAAACTATTACGAAATTCGCAAAACGTGTCACAAAATAAATCTCAAAATATGCTTTAATTGTGAAAAAGCTATTACAAGGTTTTTGTGCTTGAATGATTACATTTCGCGGTAATCTCATTTGTTTTATTGTTATTTTCGCTAATACATACACTAAAATCCTTTTAGCTCATTTCAAAGACAATCTTTTCTAAGAATCGCTTTATAATACTTACAAAGAGACTTTCATCTCGAAATATTTTCTTAGATAATTAAAACGCTTTTTTTAACAATGCTAATAAGACCTATAAAATTATTTTCAGAATATTAAAGAAGAATACATAGGTTGACCTTTTACGCCCAGATTCACACACACATTTCACAAACAGATTGCATACACCTATGAGGAATGTGAATATCACAGGCTCTAGTCAACCCTGTGCGTTCGATTTGCTGCTTTTTTAAATAACGTTACGAGTATCTCCTGCAACGATGTTTTGGTAACCTGTTCAATTTTGAACTCTGTCCACATTTCCTGTGGGATACATTATTTTAGTTAACCGAATAAAAATTGAGGAATCACGGGCGAAAATATTAACAAAGTCCGCGAATGTATCACAGTCTCAAAACAGTCTGAAATTGACATATTTCCAACGACATAATGTGTTGTACTTATTCATCTCCTACATCCATGTAACGGATGGCTTCCTAGATCTCCTACACTTATCACTGCCGCCAACGCGCCATTTGGAAATATTATCGTCCGTGTGATTCGGTGTTTTCTTCTTATATTAATTTGTTCTTAAAATCTAGTTTTAAAATGATCTCACAAAAATCGATTAATTTGATGTTTTTATTTGCCTAGTCATAATGATGAAATCATACTCTTCATAGTCCTCAATTGACTTTACTTGGTTAAATCGCAAGATATCTAGACAGTGGCAATATCAGGAATTCGAATCCTCAACTCTCCACTAACTAGTCTTCATATTTTGTGATATACCAAAATTAATAAATCAATATCTGATGCTGAGGTAACATTGTGCAAGAGTTGCAAATTGTCTCTTCGCGGGAAGATTGATTGGGTCAACGTCCCTACTTCTAAGAAACAAAGCTAACTACACATTACTCTAACGCGCAGCATTGCCAGCTAACGCAGACCCCTCATTTAATTCCCCATCCACTCTATTTGTATTGTCAAAATCAAACACCAGGGGGTGCGGGAGTTCAAAAAATACCGGTCCCGAAAATTGGCTTGGCCGCAGTTCTGAAAATAATCTACTCACATTATTAGCGTTATTAACATGACTTGCCTCCCACTCTGAACAAATGGGGATATTCAGTTTCACTAGACTGACTGCTCCTTCCCACCTGCCCCAGTTTTGGGCACACCGCTAATTTGGGACTGGCCAGCCTAATTTTTGTTGGCGATACCGTTTTTTGGGTTGAATTATGACGTTTCACATCAGCATCATTCATCTTGTGTTTGGTTAACTCTATTAGATTTGAATGAAAGTTTTGCTGCTCTATTTTTGCCTTGAGGTATGTTTGCAACTATCCTCATATGTCAATGAACTTTTGTTTGACACATTCATATCTACAATATTACAAATATTACTCATACTATTGTTCTTGCAAAATGAAAAA